>NW_027200078.1:0-24634 GCF_038502225.1 Cherax quadricarinatus
TGAGTCTTCAACTTCTTATTGCGACCCCTTGTTGCTGTGTCCCATCTCTGGAACATCTTGTCTTTGTCCACCTTGTCAATTCCTCGCAGTATTTTGCATATTGTTACCATGTCTTCCCTAACTCTCCTGTCCTCCAGTGTCGTCAGGCCGATTTCCCTTAACCTTTCTTCGTAGGGCATTTCCCTTAGCTCTGGAACTAGTCTTGTTGCAAACCTTTGCACTTTCTCTAATTTCTTGACGTGCTTGTGTGTGTGTGTGTGTGTGTGTGTGTGTGTGTGTGTGTGTGTGTGTGTGTGTGTGTGTGTGTGTGTGTGTGTGTGTATGTGTGTGTGTGTGTGTGTGTGTGTGTACTCACCTAGTTGTACTCACCTAGTTGAGGTTGCATGGGTTGAGTCCAAGCTCCTGGCCCCGCCTCTTCCCTGGTCGCTACTAGGTCACTCTCCCTGAACCATGAGCTTGATCATACCTCTGCTTAAAGCTATGTATGGATCCTGCCTCCACTACATCGCTTCCCAAACTATTCCACTTCCTGACTACTCTGTGGCTGAAGAAATACGTCCTAACATCCTTGTGATTCATCTGTGTCTTCAACTTCCAACTGTCGATTAGACACTAGGCCTGCTGTATATGCGCGCGCGCGTGTGTGTGTGTGTGTGTGTGTGTGTGTGTGTGTGTGTGTGTGTGTGTGTGTGTGTGTGTGTGTGTGTGTGTGTGTGTGTGTGTGTGTGTATGTGTGTGTGTGTGTGTATGTGTGTGTGTGCGTATATGTGTATGTGTGTGTGTGTTTACTTACCAAGTTGTGGTTGCAGGGGTCGAGTCATAGCTCCTATCCCCGCCTCTTCATTGATCGCTACTAGGTCCTTTCCCTGCACCATGAGCTTCATCAAGCCTCGTCTTAAAACTATGTATGGTTCCTGCCTCCACTACGTCACTTGCCAGACTATTCCACTTCCTGAAAACTCCATGACTAAAGAATTACTTCCTAACATCTCTTGACTCATATGAGTCTTCAACTTCTTATTGCGACCCCTTGTTGCTGTGTCCAATCTCTGGAACATCCTGTCTTTGTCCACCTTGTCAATTCCTCTCAGTATTTTGTAAGTCGTTATCATATCCCCCCTATCTCTCCTATCTTCCAGTGTCATCAGGTCGATTTCCCTTAACTTTTCCTCGTAGGACATACCCCTTAGGTCTGGGACTAGTCTTGTTACAAACCTTTGCACTTCCTCTAGTTTCCTTACATGTTTGGCTAGGTGTGGGTTCCAAACTGGTGCTGCATATCCCAATATGGGCCTAACATACACAGTACACAGGGTCCTGAATGACTCCTTATTTTGTTGTCTGAATGCTGTTCTTAGGTTTGCCAGGCACCCATATGCAGCAGCAATTATTTGGTTGATGTGCGCCTTAGGAGATGTGCCTGGTGTTATACACACACGAAGATTCTTTTTCTTGAGTGAGGTTTGTAGACTCTTGTTCCCCTAGATTGTACTCCATTTGTGGTCTTTGCCCTTCCCCAATCTTTATGACTTTGCTCTTGGTGGGGTTGAACTCCAGGAACCAGTTGCTGGACCAGGTCTGCAGCCTGTCCAGATCCCTCTGTAGTTCTGCCTGGTCATCGATCGAGTGAATTCTTCTCATCAACTTCACATCATCTGCAAATGGGGACACTACAGATTCTATTACTTCTATCATGTTTATCACAAATACCAGAAACAGCACCAGTCCTAGGACTGATCCCAGTGGCACATCGCTCGTTACAGGCGCCCACTCTGACACCTCGCCACATACCATGACTCGTTCTTTTCTTCCTGACAAGTATTCCCTGATCCATTGTAGTGCCTTCCCCGTTATCCCTGCCTGGTCCTCCAGCTTCTGCAATAATCTCTTGTGTGGAACTTTATCAAAGACCTATTTACAGTCCAAGAAAATGCAGTCTACCCACCCCTTTCTCTATCTTGTCTTACTGCCATTACCCTGTCATATAACTCCAGTAGGTTTGTGACATGGGATTTTCTGTCCCTGAAACCGTACTGGCTGTCACTGATAAACTCAATCCTTTCTAAGTGCTCCTCCACCCTTCTCCTGATAAGTTTTTTCCATGACCTTAAATAACATACACGTTAGTGACACTGGTCTGTAGTTCAGTGCTTTGTGTCTGTCTCCTTTTCTAAAAATTGGGACTACATTTGCTGTCTTACATACTTCGGGTAGTCGTCCAGTTCTCAATAGATGTGTTGAAGATGGTTGTTAGTGGTACACAAAGTGCCTCTGCTCTCTCTCTCAGGACCAATGAAGAGATGTTATCTGGCCCTATCGCCTTTGAAGGATCTAGCTCACTTAACAGCCGCTTCACTTCTTCCTGGGTTGTATTATTGTGTCCAACATTTGATGGTGTACCCAACCTCTCTGCCTTTCTGGAGGCCCTTATTTCTCCTCTGTGAACACTTCTTTGAATCTCATGTTGATTTCCTCACATACTTTGCTGTCGTTTCTTGTGACCCCCCTCCTTCCTTCCTTAGCCTGACTACTTGGTCTTTGTTATTTTCCTCCTGATGATGCTGTACAACAGCTTTGGGTCAGACTCGGCATTCGCTGCTATATCATTCTCATCTTTGGGCCTCCCATTTTACCTGTGCATATTCATTTCTGGCTCTACAAATGATCTCCTTATTTTCCTGGGTACTTTGCCTTCTATCCTTCTTCCATTCCTTGGCACACTTGGTTTTTGCCTCCCTGTACCTTTGGTTGAACCATGAGCTCATCTTGGCGTTTTCATTATTCCTGTTACTCTTGGGTACAAACCTCTCTTCAGCTTCCTTGCATATTGTTGTCACATATTCCACCATCTCGTCTACTGACTTCCCTGTCAGTTCTCTGTCCCACTGAACCCCGTTCATGAAGTTCTTCATGCTTGCATAGTCCCCCTTTCTTGTAGTTTGGCTTCATTCATAAGGCCCTTCCTGCTTCCCCCTCCACTTTTAAATCTGCTATGTACTCGAAGCTTAAAACCACATGATCATTGGCCCCCAGGGGTCTTTCATATGTGATGTCCTCAATATCTGCACTACCCAAGGTGAATACTAAGTCCAGTCTCGCTGGTTCATCCTCTCCTCTCTCTCTGGTAGTGTCCCTTACCTGTTGGTACATGAGGTTCTCCAGTACCACCTCCATCATCAAGTTCTCCCAATCGATTTCTATGTGGTTGAAGTCACCCATGATCAGTAGCTTTTTCCCTGCTCGCATGAGCCCTTCTGGCCACCTCATCCAGTGTGTCAACCATCGCTGCAACTACCACCTTGGGACCTCTAGATTGAAGCATTAGTACTATGTATTATCTTGCTTCTCTTCTGTCTCCTATCTCCAGCTCATCAAAATTCCATCGGTTTTTTATCAGCAATGCCACTCCTCCACCCCCCTCTGCTCTCTGTCTTTCCTCTTCCTCTGATATCCCATTGGAAAGATGACATCTGTTATCATCCCTGTGAGCTTTGTTTCTGTGAGGGCTATGATGTCCGGTGATGCCTTTTTGACTATTTCGTGCCACTCCTCCCACTTATTTGTTATTCCATCAATGTTGGTGTACCCTACCTTCAGTTTCCTCTCCAACACTATGTTTTAGGGGGTTTGTGAGGGTGGGGGAATTAGCAGTGTACTGCGAGATTCTACAGCATAGTGTGGGGTGGGGGCTGTGAGTGTGGATTGTGGTCTGTGTTGGGATAGCATGATTGGTTGTGGGGTTTTGGGGGGTGGTTCCGTGTGTGCTTGGACTTGTTGATCTGCCCTGCTCTGGTTGTCCTTTGATGATTTTGTCCTTGTCTCTCTTTCTAGCTCCTTTTGCTTTAGTGTCCTCTCCCTGAGCTGCTGTTGTTCTGTTTTTGTTCTGTCTGAGCCGGAGAACACCCTTTAGTATGCTGCCGATTCTTTAACTGTGGTTTGTCTTGGAGGATCCTGTTTTGCAATGTGTCTGTCCAGAAAATCAGCTTGATCGGCTGTTTTCTCTGCTTCAAGTACCCCCATATTCTCTGAAAATTTACAATCTCAAACATTTCCTCTTTCTTATTTCCTAGTTCTACGATGATGTTCTCAATATCCTGTCTTTCTGCCTGCTGTTTTTCAGTGTGTGTCCTTCCCTCACTTTCCTGAAGGCCATGAATAAACACTGACTTTGTCCTCTCCTCCTCCCATTGCATTTCCCTCTGTGTCTCTGGTTTCTGACTCTACATGGCCATATTCTCCCTTATTTTTTCCTCTAGCTCTCGGTGGCATGGTTGTGCCTCAGCATATGGCCTACCCCCCCATCACCACCTGCACCCATTTGCTCTCCCACTTCATTCCTTGGCCCTGCTTTGTGGGCTGATAGGGCCTTAGCATAAGTTATGTCTCCTTCCTTCCCAATGGGCCCCTCGTTCAGTTGGGATGTACCAGCTTCATTTGCTGTGCCTCCTGCAGTCAAGACCCCTTTAGCTTGCTTCAGCCTATTTACCTAATATTCTAGGATGCTTATCCTGGCTACTGCAGCTTTGACTTGGGACTCCCAATTCTTCTTCTTCTCCTTCAACCTCTTTTCCAATTTCACAGAAAGCTCTGTCTCCCTTTTTGCAAAAAGCTCCCCCTAGTTTTCTCTCCCACTCTTGTTCCATCCTTTTGCATTGGGGTGGGGGGAGAGAAAAGGGAGAGGGGAAAGAGTGAGAGAGAAGGGAGAGGTACAGGGGAGAGAGATAGAGATGGAGAGAGAGAGAGAGAGAGAGAGAGAGAGTGCATGTGTGAGCACCCACCTACCCTTGGTGGCAGAGGGTCAAGAAGGGTAGAGTGGAAGGTAGGAGGGTTGGGGTAGGGGGGTGAGAGGGGAATGCTTACCTGGAGTTTACCTGGAGGTTATTCCGGGGATCAACGCCCTCGCGGCCCGGTCCATTACCAGGCCTCCCGATGGATCAGGGCCTGATCAACTAGGCTGTTATTGCTGGCCGCACACAGTCCAACGTACGAGCCACAGCCCGGCTGATCCGGCACTGACTTTATGTATCTGTCCAGCTCTCTCTTGAAGGCAGCCAGGGGTTTATTGGCAATTCCCCTAATGCTTGATGGGAGGCTGTTGAACAGTCTTGGGCCCTGGACACTTATGGTGTTTTCCCTTAGTGTACCAATGGCGCCCCTAATTTTTATTGGGAGCATTTTGCATTGCCTGCCCAGTCTTTTACTTTCGTAGGGAGTGATTTCTGTGTGCAGATTTGGGACCATTCCTTCCAAGATTTTCCAAGTGTAGATTATGATATATCTCTCCCTCCTGCATTCCAACGAGTACAAATCAAGTGCTTCCAAGCGTTCCCAGTAGTTAAGGTGCTTGACAGAACTTATACGTGCAGTAAAGGATCTCTGTACACTCTCTAGATCTGTGATTTCACCTGCTTTGAATGGAGATGTTAATGTACAGCAGTATTCCAGCCTAGAGAGAAAAAGTGATTTGAAAAGGATCATCATTGGCTTGGCATCTTTCGTTTTGAACGTTCTCATTATCCATCCTATCATTTTCTTTGCACGTGCGATCGTGGCACTGTTGTGATCCTTGAAAGTGAGATCCTCAGACATTACTACTCCCAGGTCCCTTACATTATTTTTCCGCTCTATTGTATGGCCAGAGTCTGTAGTATACTCTGTTCTAGTTATTATATCCTCCAGTTTTCCATAACGGAGTAGTTGGAATTTGTCCTCATTGAACATCATATTGTTTACCGTTGCCCACTGGAAAACTTTGTTTATATCTTCTTGGAGATTAACCACGTCCTCAGCAGATCCACAGCCTCATGCAGATCCTAGTATCATCCGCAAAGGATGATACGGTGCTGTGATGTATATTTCTGTCTATGTCTGATATGAGGATAAGGAATAAGATGGGGGCTATTACTGTGCCTTGTGGAACAGAGCTCTTCACTATGGCAGCTTGAGTGGGTGGAGTGGGGGTCTCTCGTGGGACAGGGTAGGGGTTAGTTTGGGGAGACTGTGAGGATGGGAAACCTTGAGGGGAATGGGCGTGGCTGTTATTACGCTCATGTTGCCAGAACTAATCTGCGCCTCACCTTTCTGTGTATTAATATACAAACATCGTACTAATAGTAATACTAATACTAAAAATAACAATAATATACTAATGCCAATACTCAGCTTCCACAAGCCTGAACACTGTACTGTGTATGTATGTTTATAGTCCTTCGTATACCCACGTATATCAACATACTAACAATAAACTAATAGCAATACTTATAACACTAACCTGAACAATAGTAATACCAATAATACTAATATTAGTATACTAACAATACTGATAAATTAGACACATGTGCAACACTTGGGTATCTTTATTGAGGAAACGTTACGCCACACAGTGGCTTCATCAGTCCATGCAAAGGAGAACGAGAAAGAACAGGAGGAGTTTGAGATAATCAGTCCCTTAGCCTAGAATCGATGTGGTCAGACCATCACAAGAATACAGCATATGTGCGAAGAAGTAGCTTATATACCGTAGGCAGGATAGGTGTATCAGTCGAAGGTGGTATCACATTTGTCCAATGTGGAAGTAGGTCATGCCCAAGCTTCTACGTGTGTGTTTGTCTTCACGAGTCATTCATATGCCCACGTATGTACTACATTTGTACTACCTGTGTGCCCAGTAACTTGGTTCGCCTATTACACTCTCTTTATGTGCTTAAATCTTATATCTTAAAATTGGTGTCAGTCTGTGGTCCTATTGGTATGCACTTACTCCTACACACGCATTCCTTCTACCAAGGACATCTATTCCTTGCTCCTGCCAATTTTATCTTCCTGCTATATGCTACATGCTGTATGTATGACAATCACTCCGGTGCAGGGTTTGTGACAGCCAGCTACCAGCGGCTGCAGGCCGGCTCTACCACTCAACTTCCCTTTTACCACAAACATAGGTGATGTGTACATTATGCCTGAGGTGTCATCCATCACAATGCTCGTTGTAAGATGACTCCTGCTTCTTGCCTTATTCCACCTCTGTCCTTCTCTTCAATTATTCTGTTCTCTTTACCCATTTGAGTCCTTATTTACCACACTTATCACTTGCATATTGCTACTTCTGGTAAATTACACTTCACTTTTGGAAAGTTACACTTCTTATTTGTATTGACACACAACCTACTATGCCGGCACCACTTCCTGGAGGCCTACTCTTGCCACATTCTCTGGTTACATATATTTTTTGTTGTTCCTTTTCTCAACTTTTACACACTCGCTGTATGGTACCTCACAGTTTGCTCGTTAACCAACCCCTCTTAATTTTTGACCTTCTGTCTTTTGTCACTCGCTTTTACTTTGTACATTTGTAACTGTGTGATAAAAGGTACCTACGAGGCCTCTAACGATTTGTGTGTGTGAGTGTGTGTGTGTGTGTGTGTGTGTGTGTGTGTGTGTGTGTGTGTGTGTGTGTGTGTGTGTGTGTGTGTGTGTGTGTGTGATCTAATTAAGCTGCATAAATAACTCATTATGATTGTATCCGGATATAAATATGTAAATAGTTCATTACGACTGTAACTTGTTCAGCTGTCAAAATTTTGTGGTCCAGTCCGTGGACCCATTATGTACCTCAGTAAATAAATAAATAGGAAAAAAGCCGATGCTTTAAAAGGGATCCAGGGATTGACAGGTCCAATATTTTACCGCTGAGCCACAGAACTTCTAATAACGAAGATTTGAAGATAATTGATCTGAGCATGTTTCCATCCGAGACAACAACTGTAACCCAACTGACTCCTCCAAAACAGCCCAGGAGTTTTTGTAGTCGATCTATTTTTCCCTCCCTCAAAGTCATATAGTCTATGAACTCAGTTTTGGTCGTAATAAAAGACTGTAAATGAATAAACCGGCACATGCCAGATAAGTCCTTCTTAAATCCAACCACTTCTTAGCAGTCAACTTTTACATTCCTCACCTAACCGTTTACGTCACTATCCTTTCTCTCTCTCTCTCTCTCTCTCTCTCTCTATATATATATATATATATATATATATATATATATATATATATATATATATATATATATATATATATAAACACTGATCTCTGGCTGAAGGAGACTCGAACCTACGAACCTTGGAACAAGGTACGCAGTGCTTTACCAATCTACCCACACTGGACAAATACTTTGGAGTCCAGCTTGCGCTAGACTTTGATCCAAGGCAGCCAGCTTTCAGGGAGAAGGCTTACAGCTTTTCATCTCATCCCCTGCATGCATCAGCCTTACTAGAGATATTAACAATGCAAGGAATTCGCGAGAGCAGGCGAAATATACACAAACACTGATCTCTAGTAAGGCTGATGCATGCAGGGGATGAGATGAAAAGCTGTAAGCCTTCTCCCTGAAAGCTGGCTGCCTTGGATCAAAGTCTAACGCAAGCTGGGCTCCAAGGTATTGGTCTAGTTGGGTAGATTGGTAAAGTACTGCGTACCTTGTTCCAAGGTTCGTAGGTTCGAGTCTCCTTCAGCCAGAGATCAGTGCTTGTGTATATTTCCCTGCTCTTACGAATTCCTTGCATATATATATATATATATATATATATATATATATATATATATATATATATATATATATATATATATATATATATATATATATACTCAGATGAATCAAAGGGATGTTAGGAAGTATTTCTTCAGTCATAGAGTAGTCAGGCCATGGAATAGCCTAGAAAGTGATGTAGAGGAGGCAGGAACCATACATAGTTTTAAGGCGAGGTATGATAGAGCTCATGGGGCAGGGAGAGAGAGGACCTAGTAGCAATCAGCGAAGAGGCGGGGCCAGGAGCTGTGACTCGACCCCTGCAACCACAAATAGGTGAGTACAAATAGGTGAGTACACACACACACACACACACACACACACACACACACACACACACACACACACACACACACACACACATAAACACACTCACACACACACATATATATATATATATATATATATATATATATATATATATATATATATATATATATATATATATGTCGTGCCGAATATGTAAAACTGGTCAATTAGCAAGAACTCATTTAAAATTAAGTCCTTTCTGAAATTTTCTCTTATACGTTTAAAGATATATTTTTTTCATTAATGTTATTCCTTGCCTAGCAGCCGGTGTGGGTAGACGCTTGTTGCACCTCTCTGCCCGGTGAAAGTGCTAGCTAGGCTGACACAATAATGGTTGGTGTGCACTGCAGGATTAATACAGTCAGCATTGAATTACAGAGAGGAGCAATTAATCAGGAGTCGGCGTTGGTGCTGTTGCCTTTGATTATACGTGAGATGTATGGGATTGAGGATGGAGACCTTTATGGTGTGGCCTTAAACGGTAATTACAGGATGTTTGTGAAACTACTGTCTTCTCAGGTGTACGAGGACCTATTCGATCGTTATCAAGATGTCTGCATCGAGGTTAATGAGGAAATCCGGGTAAAGATGATCGACGCATCGCTTCAATTTACGTATATTAATTAAGCTCTGCAATGTGCCTTTCGAGGCGAATGAAGCTGACCTCCATAGTGTGTTTGGAAAGTTTGGAACCATACACGTAGCACAACAAGGCAAGTGGATGACAGGGGCATATGAGGGTTATCCGGAAGGCAGTTTTAGTCTGAAGATGATTCTGAAGCAACCAATACCATCGTATGTGTTCTTAGAGGAATTCAGAACGCAAATACTCGTAACTTACGCTGGACAACGCAGAACTTGTAGGCTGTGTGATGGTTATGATCACATAGCGGCTGAATGTGAGAGGCGGAGAACGGACCAGGGAATATCAAGGAGTGACATTTCGAGGCGAGGATTTGTGGTGAATGATCAGTACCGCCAGGATGGACGTAGGCGTGGTCGGTTGTGGAGTGAGGAAGTGGAGGAACGGCAAAGTGTGGTGGAGCTCAAGGGTGCTGTGGAGCAATTGAGTGCGCCTGAAGATGGTACGAAGCTAGTGGCAGAGAAGGAAGCAACAAATGATGTGGAAATTGACGTAGCGCTTGAGACAGTTTTGCAGATGTTCCCTAAATCGGAGGAAACCTTGCCAGAGGGAAAGATGGGAGACCAGGTGCCAGGACATGTTGAAGATGAGCGCGGGCCTAGAGGAAGGAATAGAATGTCGGATTTGCCAAGTAGTGAGAAGGGGAAAGAGGTGATAGAGGTGGAGGTGCACTATGAGGAAGGTCAGGAGACAAACATGGAGGAAGAGGAAGTGTCGAGGAAGCGGGCAGCAGTCACGTCCGACTCGGATGACGTCCTCACACCAGCACAAAGACCCTGCAAAAGGCGGGAATTGAAGGTGTGTGTAGAGGCAAGGAGAAAAAGAAATGCCAGCAAGGGCTTTGGAGTGGAGGGGGGGAGTGAGTGCCGAGGACGGTGTGTATGGGGCTACAGAACAGTGGAAAAATGAGTAGGGGAAGTGTGGGTTGAAATTGTAAACAGGCCTAAGGTGTATGACAATCAATGTTAATGGTTTATGTGCTAGTGGTAAGTGTGAATGGTTGAGAGGATTGCTGTATCGTTACAAGGTGGATGTTGCTTTTATACAAGAGCATAACTTGAAAGCTGGAAAACTGCTGGAGGTGAATGGATATTGGGCTTATGTAATGCCAACAACACGTTTAAAAGGGTGAGTAGGTGTTTTAATTCGTGAGGCAAGTCCTTTTGTTTTGCAACGATTCGAGGGGGGAGTGAGGGAAGAATAATGAGGGTGGACGGGTGGTGGATGCGTGAACGCATGTCTTTTGTTGGAGTATATGCACCGGCGGAGAGAGATGTGAGGGTAAAATCGGCATTTGTAAGGGATGATCTTGTGTATTTCTTGAGAACGCTACCCAGGGTAGCATTGATCAGGGGAGATTGAAATTGTATAATAAAGAGGATTGATGTGACGTCAAATGGGCAGGATGTTTCTCAAACATGTTGAGAGATTTGCATAGAGACACTTGTGGCTAGCTGGTCCAGTGGCTAACGTGACGGTCTGGAGTTTTGAGACTCTCTGACCGCGGGTTCAATCCCATCCGTGGTATGGTTTGTTTGCAATCGTGTCATTACGATTTCGTGAGTCGGGTAAGAGATGCGTTTTGGGGTGGAACAGGTGAAGTGCAACATACATATATAAGGGGGGATTATGCAGCTAGATTCGACAGGATCTATATAACACAAGGGGTTTCAGTAGAGTCTTTTCACATCATAGAAGCAATTTATTCAGATCACAGGGCAGTGGTGGTGGGGTGGCATGGGATTCGTTAGCAAAACGGTTCAAAAGATACTGGAAGTTAAACACGCGGCTCCTTAAGGAAGAGGAAGTGGAGGGGGGGTTTGCTTCGTTGTGGAGGTAACTAAGTGAGTAGGCAAATGGTGTTGATGATATGGTACGTTGGTGGGACAGTGTGGCCAAGGAGAAGATCTGTCAGTTTTATGTGGGTGAGGGGAAGCGTATAAATCAACTGAAGTATGGACTAACAAATTATTTGGAAAGTAGATTAGGGTACTATCATGAGCGAGGTGTGGTGGGAGAGGTATTCCAGACAGAGGCAATGGATGATCTGAAGAGAAGGTTAAGGGAGGTGCAGGAGGAGCGATTTCACTTGGTGAGGGTGCAGGCGGGAGTGGAGGAAGTGCTTTGGGGAGATAAACCATCGGCATGTGTGTTACGGAAACAACAGCAGAGAAGGACAGCGACCACAATAGCGGGTTTGGAAGTGCACTCTGAGGTGAGAGGTTTCAGGGAGGGGCAGGTGTTAAAAACAATGGAGGGGATGAATATGTTCGTGGATGAGTGGTATGAGCAATATTGGAGAAGTAAAGGGATAGATAAAAAGGATCTTGATGGGGTGTGTGGAGTAGTGCCAGTAACTCTGGGGAGAAAGGACAGAGAAGCTATGGGTGGTGCTATTAAAGAGGGAGAGATATGGAGAGGGCTTGTAGACATGAGCACGGGCAAAGCACCAGGTATTGATGGACTACCAAGTGAATTTTACTTAAAACATTGGGATATGTTATGGGTATTTTTAGTAAAGTTGTTCAATAGGATGAAAGAGGGGGAGAATTGGGGAAGATGCAAAGTATGGGGGTTGTTGTGCTTGTGCCTAAGGGTAAGGTGCAGAGTACATTTAGGGATTACAGGGCAATTACTTTCATGTGTGCAGACTATAAATTGTTTGCGAAGGTTTTGGGGAATAGGTTAAAGTGTGTAGTGGGAAGAGTAGTTTCAGAAGGTCAACTAGGGTTGCTGGGACGATCGATGGTGCTGGGGCACGGGATACTTAAGGGGTTTGCTGAGGGTTTTGAGGGAATGCAGGAAGGGCAGGGGTATAGTGGCACTTGATTGGCAGGGTGCTTATGATCAGGTGGAAATGGAAGGTTTAAGACAGATCCTTAGCAAACAAGGTTTTGGGGATGAGATTGTGGGTTGGGTTGAAATGTTGTATAAGGGGCAAAAGCGAGAATTCAGATCAATGAACGTGTGGGGGGTATGGTGAACATGGATCGGGGCTTGAGGCAGGGATGCCCATTATCGCAGTTATTATTAGCATGCCTGCAAGATCCATTCTATAGGTTGGTAGAGCCCAGAGTGTGTGGGGGAAGGATCGAGGGAGGGCTTGATTAGGCATCATGTGGTAGGTTACATGGATGACACGACACTCCTGGTCCAGAAGGGAACAAGGTTGAGTGAGCTGGGAGGGGTGTTTTGTATGTTTGGAGGAGCGACAGGTATGACTGTGAATGTTGAGAAAACAAAGATCATGGGGCTGCGGGCGTGGAGAAACAGAGTCGCATGGGACTGTGACATGGTGAGAAGGCAGCAACGGCAGTTATTGTTATTAATATGCAGCATTTTGTATGGGGCGACCATACGGGAAGCTAGGGAGGTGAATTCGTCGAGAAGGGTGGGATGCATGGAAAGTCGGTTGGGGATGTTACGGCCTTATCACTTGATGTTATTGCAACGGGCGATTGTTATTAATGTATTGCTGTACAGTAAGGTACGGTATGAAGCAGCAATTTTTTCGTTGTTGAGAGCCGATATTACTCGTATCCTTAGATGTGTTTTTAGGTTCTTATGGGGCTCAGGATGTGAATGGATGAAGAAGGAGGTGGTGACTTTGCCGGTGAGGAAGGAAGGTTTAGGTTTGTTGGACCTGAGGAGGAGGATGAAATGTGTTTTTATCAGGTGGGAGTGGAAAAGACTTGGGGGACAGAGGGGGCCACACATGCAGAGGTTGCAAGACACTTTGAAAGGGATGTATGGAGGTGGGGAATGGAGGGAATGTGAAGACTTGTTGAGGGTACTATTGTGGGCACGTGAGCCAGAGAAATTAAAGGTGAGAGATTTATATCGATTATTGAGGGTTGAGGAGACGGCCCCGGTAGAGGCTGTTCCCAATGAATGCATGGGACATTATATGGAGTCTTTTCAGTAAACTAAAGCTAGGGCCCAGGGTGACAGAGTTCATGTTTAAATTTTTGCACAGGATTCTGCCTTCAGGTTCGATCCTCAGAAATAGACGTGTCGTAGAGGAGGGTTGGTGTGGGTTGTGTAGGGAGCTGGAGACAGCTTACCACATGGTATGCTTTTGCAATTATTTGGGGAGTGTGAGGGAATGGTTGGGGAAAGTGGTCAGGAGGATAGGAGGAACTGGGGTGTCGGTGTTGAGGGCACTAAGCCTTGATATAGGGGGGGGGAGAATGTAGCAAGGGGAGTCGCCTATATAATGGTGGATTTCGTGTATATATCGTGGGGAATGAGAGGGATGAGTAATGGGGAGGTGAGAAAACGGGTTTTAGCGAGGACTTTTTGTAGGACAATGAATAGGAATCGGGAAGTTTATGGGAGGAGATGGGAGGGAGATTTCATTGAGGGTTACAGGTCCATCACTGTTGGGGAGCTGCTAGAATTGTGAGGGAGGCGGAAGTGGGTTCAGATTGTCGTGTAAAGCGTTAGATAAATGGGACGGGGGGGGGGAACAAACGGGCTTGCCAAACGAAAAATGTTGGTGGGAGGAGGTTTGTGCGTGCATGTGTGTGGGTGAGTGAGAGGTGCAAGTGAGAATGATTGTGGGTAATTGGGATGTGTGCATAAAGTTTATTGGGGTTTTCACCCTATTTTAATGTGTTCTGCGCATGGGACTGCTAAAGGAGAGTTCATGCGATCTTTGTGTGATTGTGGTACACACTTGCACAGTTTTGTTCCACCATAAGGCAGGTGGAAACGCATGGTGCACTGATGAAAGTGAATTTTGTAGGTAGGCCAGTGTTAATTAATATTTGTCAATTAATGTAAGGTATCCGTGGTTAGTAGAGACAGGAGGGCCTTCTGAAATTATACGGTGTTTAGACAATGAGGAATGCCTTTTGTAGTAACGTATAATATTAGAAATCTGAGAACGCTGCATGGGACAGCAAAAAAAGATAGGATTCGACTCCCATTGTAAACTAACTCAGATATGATATCAATGGAACTTACGGTTCTGTTAATAATATTATGGAAAGTCCAACAAGTCTTGTGGTCTTTGCTCATGCAATAATGTGGGGATGTCCAGAGGGATAGGTATAGCAGGAAGGGGGCTGGAGGGAGTAACGTGATTGAGATCATGTTGAGAAAGACAAAATTAATTAATATGCATGGTGAGGGCTTGGTTTGATATATGTTGGGTTTATAAATGTATGACGGTGTATGCATTTGTATTCTTGTGGTATAACATACCTGTGTTTTAGGTATATTGGGGAATGTATGATATACCAGTTGTCGTTTTAGCGTAGAGTGTAGGAGGGAAGATATTTTCAATTATTAGGTAAGTGTTTGTAATCTGTTTAGGGAAGTGGGAAAGGCCGGTATATGTCACTAGACGTTATTATGTTTTTTAATGGTTTTAACAGATGAACGCATCATGTATGTACTTATTAAATTTGCTCTTATGTTTATGACTTAGTGTAGCGACAGGCCAAGTTACTGGTTAGTACCACATACACTGTATCTTTTTCTTTGCGCACCTCGCCATATAGGTACATGTATAGTATGTGCTGGTTCAAATGAAAAGTAAATAATATGGTTAGGGGTGTGCATATTAATGTATTGTGTTATTAGTGTAGGTGATTCTTCTATAACCTATGTTCAGTTATATGTATACCTAGTGTGTAATTGTTATCTTTTGTGTCTGTCATATGTCTGGGTTATAGGAAAACTTTGTATGCCGGTATGGTGCAACATTGTATGTTTTATGTTTTAATTGTATTTCACCCTTGGTTACAGGGTCTATTGTTGTCGTAATGTAGTGTATTTTAAATAAAATATTAAAAAAAAAAAAACTACAAACTCCGACATCCTTCTGGAGCCACTTTTTTTTATGTAAAACATATAACAAATACAAGAATGTATAGGAGTATAATAAAATTAAAAACTATACTGGATATTAGCAATAACCTCTATTACACAATCCCAGTACAGAAAATAAACACTATAGATATTGGTCATATTACAACCATATACACAACCCACAACATATCCTGCAAACCCCTCCTTTTACAGTAATTATTATTTCCAGTGCAGACACACAGCTGACACTTCTCCCCCCCTTAAATATTTACATTCAGCCTAATTTAGGGTCATACCTTGACCTCATCAAAAACTTAATGAGTATTTACCAATCGTTGGCGGTGCATGAACATCAATAACACAAAAACATAAAATTACTGACTAAAACAGATATGAACATTACATGCCTATACACCCATACACCTTTATAAGTATAAGAATATACACCTACAATATATAATATCATATTAATGTAACAACTATGAAATTCAAGCTCTTATAACAACATTGCATAAAGTGAAGTTCACGCTGTAAAATGCTAGAAAATACACCACATGCTACATTATCGGTAAAATACTAGGATATGTAAATATTTTAAAAGAATCCAAGACTAGGACATGAATAAGATTATCCAAATGGTTCATCTTGATTTTAGTAAGATAACAACACCATACCAAGCTCCTTATAACATCTAACACGCCACATACAAACATATCAAAACTTAAGGTGACAGGCAGCCTAAATTTTTTTTTTTTTTTCCTTTGCTCGATTTCGTTTATTTTTTTACCAGAGACTTTAGGCATATTGAGCCTCATGTGGTGAAAGTTGCATCAAGATCGTCCAATAAATAAAGTTATAAAAAATAAAAATGTGAAAAATTGGACATGGCAACACTTATAGCAACGCAAGTCAATATTGACCATCTCGAAATCATTGTTGATAATCACAAATGATAAAGTAATGCCAAATTGACTTTCTAATGGATATAAATAATGCAATAACATGTTTTATGGTACCCAAAAAAAATATTATTATGTCTTGACTTTATTTAAATTTTTTTTTTTGCACTTTACATCAATTTATGCAAAATTGAAGGTATTATTACCCAAGACAGCTCCATTACAAAGTCAAACAGGCTCCCCTGAATAACTTTTGTAAAATTATTACCCAAGACAGCTCCATTACAAAGTCAAACAGGCTCCCCTGAATAACTTTTGTAAAATTATTACCCAAGACAGCTCCATTACAAAGTCAAACAGGCTCCCCTGAATAACTTTTGTAAAATTATTACCCAAGACAACTCCATTACAAAGTCAAACAGGCTCCCCTGAATAACTTTTGTAAAATTCAGAATGATCGGTTCATAAATAATGGTTTTACCTCAGAAAAATACAAATAAATGCACTTTTGAAAAAAATCAACAAATACATTGAACATTACAGTGGGTAAAAATACTCATAGTGCCTTTATACGTTTATTGAGAGTAGAACTGGTTATATAGACATTATTCCTGAAGTTTCATGAAGATCCCTTTGTCCTGAAGTTCTCTGGTGGCCGGCCAATCATAAAAATCCAGTGCCAATCTAGCACGTGCCTAACCAGTTACATACAAATAAATATACAATGAATATTAATTTAGGTTACTAATCCTTATTCACACATGATTACATAATAGGTAATTACTTCAAAAAAAAAAAAAAAAGATGCAGGAACACGTTACAAAAATTGCAGAAACGTCCCTGAAGACACATTTGACCCTCTGCTTTAAGTCCAGCAATCCCAACCCCCCCTGGCGCACAGGTAAGATTACCACGTCCCTTTTAAGCCAATCACAACCCGAACCCCACAATAATTTAAAAACCCTCCTAAGTATGTTCGTTATTGCCGGCCAAGTTAATGGGAACACGGCTGCCACGTGCCATACTTTGCTATACAATAAGACGTTAAATAGCAATGGCACGTTGCACAAGGGTCAAATGATAAGGTCGCAATGCACCCAAGCATCCCTGAATCCTGTCTACCATCCTAATCAAGTTTTCCACATGTGCCACAGTCAGATCGTCTGCATAGATAAGAGCACAAATTTTTAACGAATTCACCTGCCTCCTCACGACTGCACTACCCCATTCAACCCTTCCTGCCCAAGCTCCTAACCCCATGACCATGGACTTGTCTGAATTCACCCTCATACCAGTTGCCCCTGCGAGCATTTGTACTACCCCATCTAATGTATCCATTGACATCCCCTCCCGAATCAGAACAGTAGTATCATCTACATACCCTATTAAGACTGGCCAAACCCTCCCAACTCCACTCCCTGCTCCCTCTCCATTACACATATGCTGCTCCACCAATCTATAAAGGGAACCTGTATGCACACAAACAATAATTGTGACATGGGACACCCCTGCCTAAGTCCCCTACCCATTACAATCTTCCCACCCAATCGACCATTAATCTGTACCCTCACCATTGCACCTTGGTACAATGCCGCAACCCAACCCACTATTTCTTCCCCAAACCCCTGTCCCCTGAGGATGGCTCTCAACGCTTCTCGGTTCACTCTATTGTATGCCTCTTGCCAATCCAGTGCCACCAAACCTTCCCCCCTCTCCCCCCCCTTTTGCCTCCATGAAATCCCTAAGTAACCCATGCCCCTCCACCATAGACCTCCCTGGCAAACCAAACTGAGTTTTCGATACTACCTGCCCCACTGTGCACTTAAACTGATTCCCCAAAATCTTAGCAAACAACTTATAATCCAACAACGAGAATGCCCGGTAATCCCGAAGCGTATGCTGCCCCTTACCCTTCGGTACCAAGACTACGACAGCCGTTTCCTGCTTCTCTCCCAACTCACCCCTCTCCTTCATGCAATTTAATAACCTAACCAAAAAACCCCTCATTAGCTCCCAATGCTGGTGATAAAACTTTGCTGGGAGTCCATCAATTCCCGGTGCTTTTTCCTTTCGCAATCCACTTAAAGCCCTCCATATTTCCCCCTCAGTTATTTCCCCACCCAGTGCTTCCCTATCACTGTTACGCAACTGACATATCACACTCCCACACACCTGTTCTAAAACCCCAGCCTCTACCCCTTCTCGTTGCCTTCTCATACCACTTATTTGCAAATGCCCCCATTCCTTCCGTAGCTTGTATGACCTGCCCCTCCCTGTACCCCCCTATCGACTCATGAACATCCAGCCATAGAATAGCCATTGCCTGCTGTCCTTCTTTTTGCCTACGCAATACACACAATGAGGGTCTATAGCCCCATAACACCACTTCCACCCCCATCTGTACCCACACTGCTTGGAACCTCTCATCCTATATCTCATACAGTCTCCCCTTAATTGCCATAATACCATCCCTAGGATAAGTACCCACCACCGCCCCCCTTGCATAACAACCCCGTAACCTGTCCTCCAAATAGCTGGGAAGCCCATATTTTAAAGAATTGATGCGTATACCTTCTCTTACGTAATATTGCATAATCTGTTCTTTAGCCACACCATCCCACCACATCACCACATCCTCCACCCCATTTATCCCTGCACTTAACTCCTCCCACAGCTTTGCAAATCCCTCTAACCCCTCCTCATCGCCTAACACACTCGTATCTAACTTCCAACATCCCCGAGAGATACCTGCTAGTGACTCCCACCCCACCTCTGCCACTACCGCCCGATGATCTGAATAAGCTACTTCTATTGTGTGGAAAAATGTCAACAAAACCTCTTGAGATATATACAGCCTATCCAACCTAGCCTCATAACCCCTTCTTACAAATGTGTGCTCTACCCTCCACGCCCCTCCTCCAACCACATCCCGCAACTGAATATCCCTCAAGAGATCTCGCAAGGCCGCCGACACGTGCCCCGCCACTTTTGGTACCATGTCAGCCCTCCTAATAACGCAGTTCCAGTCCCCACCAACGATGGTCACTGCAGGTAAACCACGTAAGAAGAAAACTAGTTCTCCACATGCAAAATCTCTCTTTACTCTCTCATCATTTTCTGCTGGTGCATACACACTTACAAAGGATACCCACTGCCCCATCCACCATCCGTCCACACGCAATACTCTCCCCCCTCCCCCCCTCACTTCTTAACAACACAAACGGGCTCGCCTCCCTGATCATGATACCCACACCACCTTTCAGACATACAGATGGCATAGTCACCACCTGAAACCCTGCCACTTCCAGCACTTTCCCCTCCTTGAAATTATGCTCCTGAAGAAACATTACATCTATTCTATATTTGAGCAGAAGCATTCTAAACCATTCCCTTTTTACACCTTTACACAGTCCATTCACATTCACAGTCATACACCTGAGGCCGCTGATAAAGTTTCCACCCCTGCCTCTTTTCTCCATTCTTCCCAGGTCCACCTGCACCTGGGTTTCTATAAGTCTTCACATCACCTTTCCTCCCTTTCCCCTTCCTCCGGTGCCTCTTGTCTTGGTTACCACCACGAAATTCATCTACCCTCCCAGGTCTCTGTGCCGGCGTCAGGACATCATCAGAGTCTGATGCCGCCTCTCTCTTCCTCATGATGACCTCGTCCTCCATGTTATCGTCTAAGGAGGCCGTATGATGGACCTCAACCTCCACCAAGCTTCGTCACACGAAACATGGCGACGTTTCTCCCACACTGCTCACCACGTCTTCCCTGCTATGTGTTTGTATGGCACATTCCTCCGCTGTCAACGCGGTGTCTCACACCTCTGCGGGTACATCCTCCTCCTCTACAGGCAGTGACAAAGTCCTCAACACCTCCTCAAGCTCTTCCTTAATCGCCTTTACCTCCTCCTGCATACACACTTCTGCACTCGGCTCCTTTAAATTGTCGGTTTCTGGTAAGTCACAGCTTGCCTCACACATGCCAGGCTTCTTGAGGGGCTCCACCACCTCACTCCGCAATCGTCCATGTTCTTGCTTGTGCGTGGGGCTCGTAGCAACAGCGTCCACACTGGTAACAGGTCCTTCACTAGTTTGTGCAGGCGCCTGCCGCTGCTTCACACACATAGCCACCAAATGATCGTATGCCCCACATAACCTGCATGTCCTGTGTATGATACAAGAACCTGCATTCTAAAGTCCTCCAGTACGACATAAGACAGTATGGAATGTCTTAGGGTCATCTTCAGGGTAAATGTCCCTTCTAGATGGCCCATATAAGCACCTGCTGCCCACTTGCCTTGCTGTGCCAGATGTACGGTTCCATACTCGTCAAAAACACTTAGTATGTCAGCCTCATCTGCCTCGAATGGGACCCACGTAAAGTGGGGGGATACCTCAATCAAACGCACCTTCACAGCTGGAGTAGCATCAAGACTCACGTCTTGAAATCTATGCACCAATGACTCGTACACAGATGTGGAATTCAGTTTAATGAAGATCCTATATGCTCCATTCAGGGCACCACCATAAACTTCATCGTCCTGGATACCATAAGTCTCCCTAATGATGGTCGGGAGTAACACCTGTGCTGAAGTGGGTGAAATTGCCCCACGATCTATACCGATGGTATTTACGCGACGCCTCACACTCAGCGCCATGTTGGTGCAAGGTAGCTCGCCTGAAAACAGCAGAGGGGTGCAGAGCACAACCGCACTCTACCGTGGTCAGGCAGGGAATGTGGAAATCTCTAGTGCTAGTAGTGTGACTGTTGGTAATGGTGGAAGTCGTTAGTGCTGGTATAGTGAGACTGTTGGTAACAGTGAAAGTCACTAGTGATGGTTGTGTGACTGATAGTTATGGTGTAAGTCACTAGCGCTGGTAGTGTGCCTGTATGTGACAAAATTTGTCAGTAGTTCTTGTTGTGTGGCTGTTGTGTGGTCATTAGTTGTTATGGTATTCGAATGATGGTGATAGTGATGGCTGATGGTGCTGGTTGTGTGACTGATGTTGATAAAGATGGTTAGTAGTGCCGGTGGTGAATATGATGGTTAACTGTGCGAATTTGAATGTGTTGAAAGTGGTCAGTATGGTTGGAATTGTTAGCGGGGTCGAGTGTAGTGGTGAACGGTACTGGTGGTGTTGGTAGTGTGACTGGTGATGATTGTGGTAGCCAGCAGTGCTGTTAGTGTGACTGGTGATGATTGTGGTGGCCAGTAGTGCTGCTAGTGTGACTGGTGATGATTGTGGTAGCCAGCAGTGCTGTTAGTGTGACTGGTGATGATTGTGGTGGCCAGTAGTGCTGTTAGTGTGACTGGTGGTGATTGTGGTGGCCAGTAGTACTGTTAGTGTGACTGGTGATGATTGTGATAGCCAGTAGTGCTGTTAGTGTGACTGGTGGTGGTGGTGGTAGCCAGTAGTGGTGTTAGTGTGACTGGTGGTGGTGGTGATAGCCAGTAGTGGTGTTAGTGTGACTGGTGGTGGTGATGATGGTGGTAGCCAGTAGTGCTGTTAGTGTGAATGGTGGTGGTGGTGGTAGCCAGTAGTGTTAATGTGAATGGTGGCGGTGGTGGTAGCCAGTAGTGGTGTTAGTGTGAATGGTGGTGGTGGTGGTGGTAGCCAGTAGTGGTGTTAAATGTGACTGGTGGTGGTGGTGGTAGCCAGTAGTGGTGTTAGTGTGAACGGTGGTGGTGATCGACAGTAAGGTTAGTGAGGTGTGCTAAGGGGAGTCATGTATCAAAGGGAAACATAATCACGGGAATAAATGAGTCAACAGTCTGACAACTGCTGATGTATATGTATTGACAGAATACCGGGCAGGAAGCCACTGTCTGACACTCGCCTATTTTAATTTAGCTTTAATTAGTGTCCCACTCTGACATTTATTGGGTTCCAGCTTTTGCGTGTGTATTGTTCCTAACTTTATTTTTGTCACTGTCATCATCAACACAATCATAATCGTAATTATTATTATTATTATTATTTTTGTTATATTTATTAGTAATTTTTAACAAGGGCTACCCATGCACTCTGCTCATAAACTTGCTCTCAGTGTAGAAGAATTTAAAAAAAAAATATTTTTCTTATGAAATGACAGAGAATCTTTTCCCGATGGTAATGATAACAAAAGTACGAAATCTAATGGAAAACTTACGGAAATACGCTCTCGCGAAGTTGGCGTTCTAGGCGATATTTACGCATTAGCGATTTCGCCCAATTTGAGCCCCATTATCGGCAAATTCCTTCATTCCAGTCGACCAAACTCCTAGTACTCCTCCATTTGTTCTATCGACTGAAACCGTCCATTTACCGAATTGAACTACCCAATAAAGTGATCAAAAATTGGTAATTTGGCCAATTTCATTCACAATTCAAATAAGGACAATTTCAAAATAGTGTCCAGAATTAACAATACAAACATTCCTAACACTAAAATAACATTTTCTCTGTTCATTAGTCACGTCTCCAGGTCCCTCTTATATTACGCTTGCTTTCCATTTTGAATTTTTATTCCACAAAAAATAGAAGGTCTACTGTTAGGCAGACTATTGCATTATTGTAAAAATGGTATGAATAATATTAGCGCATTTGTGAAAGCATTTCAGACCCACCAGTTGACGTGTATTGCACGTCAACTGGTTTACTCTTCAACATCGACAAAAATCTAACATTTCCGCTAATTTGAGATTAATTTCAAGATACGTTTCGTCCGAAAACCACTCAAAATCATCTCTATTTCTGTGACATATCTTCCATTCTATCAATTGAGACCAATAAAAAGAGAATTCACCCATAAATACCATACGAAAATACACCACAAAGTCGGTGTTTTAAACTAAAAACACTGTAGGATTTTTTTTTTCTCGTTGTGCATTGCGTGCTGCAGGATTTTTTTTTATATTGTACACACTGACCACTCTGACCAATTCTCTCATATGTAGGCCAACCAGTTTCCTCCCACAAGATTTGAAGCTGTTAGAATTTTGGACGACACTGGCTTGCAAGCTGTAATATTACAGGACTGACAGTGAAAGGGTTAATCACTGTTTTGCGAGAAGCGTGGTAACGTCACAGTTCAGATACGCCTCCAGAATTCAACATCCCCCACCTCACTTTCAGAGTGCAGGACACTGTACTTCCCATCTCCAGGACGCATGTCCGGCTCACCGGTTTTCCTTTATTGTCGTTGCATTGCTGAAAATAAAAATAAAATCACAGATCCTCTCGCCTCCATTCTTAGCATGCTCTCAAAGGCCTTTTGAATGTCTATGCCTTTAGCACACAAAACCTCCTTTGCTCCCTCCTTTCCTCTAATTCAGATTTAATTCAGATTTATATGCACTCTTAGTCAACTTATTTTGCTTCAACCTCTCTAAGTGTCCAGACTACCTCAACAACCTCTTCTCAGCCCTCCTAATCTTCAAGCTCTAATTTTTTTACAGACTATTTTCTTCCCAAATGGCCATAAAATACATCACTGCATCCAGCCTCATCCACTCAGCAACGGCTAAAACGCCGGCTTCACACCCATGCAACAGTATTGATACCACAATACTCGGGTATATATGTCTTTTTTTTTCTCCATGAATAAAGTTTTCTCTCCACAGATGCCTCAAAGTACCATCCATCTTTTTTCCCTCGTCAGCTATATCGTTCATCGTATCTCTCAAGTCCTTTTCGCCGACGACAAGTCCACTTCCATATATATAGTCGTGCCGAATAGGTAAAAATTGCTATTTTTGTTTATATAGCAACTCTCTTCTTGCCGAATAAGTCAAACGAAAATTTGTGTATGCAATAATTTCGCAAAAATCATTCTGAACCTAACAAAAAAATATATATATTTCATTGTGTTTGTTTATTATTAAATTGTTGTAAATTTATCTAAAATATATTTAGAATGATTAGGCTAAAATAAATTGTGCTTGTTATAATAAAGTTAGGTAAGTTTTCTAAGGTTCTTCTGGAACAAAATTATTAATTTTTATATTAACATAAATGAAAAAAATATATCTTTAAATATTTAAGGGAAAATTTTAGATGAGTTCTTGCTAATTGATCAGTTTTACCTATTCGGCACTACACACACACACACACACACACACACACTTATATATATATATATATATATATATATATATATATATATATATATATATATATATATATATATATATATATATATATATATATATATATATATATATATATATATATATATATATATGCAAAACAACCACTCTGAAAGAATAGAGAAATTCCAAGCGCTTTCGTGACTACTCACATTATCAAGGAACTATGAAAGTGAAGCATCCAAGGAAGCTATATAAGGGGTCCGGCCAGCACCTCACTATCAGATCCCACAACGGTTAAACACGT
>NW_027200079.1:0-2500 GCF_038502225.1 Cherax quadricarinatus
TGCAATATGAGTATTCCAGTTTCAGAAGTTTCAGCATGGTGAACCCAGTGAATTACTTGAGAGAGAGATCCGAGTATCTGGAAATGATAATAAGAGTGATCAAGGGATAGACAACAGCGTAACCGTGTTATTGAACTTAATTTATAAATCTAAACTCTGCTAAGAAGTGGATGAGTGTGGAAGTGTTGAGTGAATTAAGTGGTGATCACAAAGTCACAAAAGTGAATGATAACTTTTCTAACTATTTTTATTTTATTTTATTTTTTTTTTTTTGGGGGGGGGGAAGGGGTAAATTTTAGGAGACTTTATATATGGTATTCAAACAGAAAAGACAATATGCGTGAACCAACGAAAAGAAAACGAGACCCAGCTCTCTCCCAGGTATTGTATGCAGTTATTGGTCTTAAGTTTACAAGTATATCAACCTTGCCTAAGCTTGTGGTAGTAACGGGATTAACCAAACTTCAGAGACCTGAGTTAAGGGGAAAGCTGGGATTAGAATAGAAGAAAACTAAGTGTGTATCTGCACACGCAAGCACGAGAGTTTACACAAGTGATAGGGAACTCACAATCAAGCATATTGATTCACACTAATAAACACTTAAACGACACTTGGATGGGGTGTGGGAGGGGGTGGGAGACAGAAGTGTGCTCGCACACGCTCACACGAGCTATGACTCGACACCTTCAAACACGAACAGGTGAACACGCACACACACACACACACACACACACACACACAATGTGGTCCCAAATACCTGTACATAATCACTAAGACAAGTACTCTTTCTTATGCACATAAACCCACACTTAAGCGCACACACAGATGATTATAGTTAAAGGTTAAGTACATTTACATGTTATATACACAGTACCATACAACCACACACACAGTCGTAGCATATTCTTGTAAACGAAAATGTAGACACAAAAACACAAACCCACAAACATTCCAATGCACATACATGTATGAACGCGTTTGGACATATGCGAGCGCATACTAACACGTAAGTATGCACCCCCACATATCTTCACCCCCCCACCCACACACAAATATAAATTCTCTCACACAGACAATGAGGGGCCCAAATGAGCAATGAAATGCTGTTGATCATGGGAGACTTTAACCACAAGAAAATAGACTGGGAGAACTTCGAGCCACATGAGAGACCAGAAGGCGATAATATAGAGCTTCATACACCATGTGGAGAAATTTTCTCCAGGAGGGGGGTATCAGCCCCCTTCAGCCCTTTCAGCCCCTTCAGCCCCTTTCAGCCCTGAGTGGCCAAGCCCTCAGAAGGGGCGAGCGTCTTGTTTACTGCTAGAGTGAGTAATTGATCACAGATGCTATGCCACGTAGTCAAGTGACCTCTGCTCCTTGCAGCGGTGTTGCAAAGTGTATTTTTATAAGAGATAGTACATCTCTTATTTAGCAGGACAATTAAGGAAAATCCTGCTCCCACTTTATTACCATAGTAAAGATAGTGTACATTGTTGTCTATGCTTGAGACAACAAGAAACAAACATTCTGCTTTGCTTCATCGAGGAGGTGACAAGGATGCAAGGTACTAGGTCAGCGTTTTTTTTGTGTATTAGGGCAGCAACGGCTTGGGGCGGTGTGGCATCGCCAGACTATCTTTGACTCTAGGGAGAGTGACACTGACGCCAGGATACTGATCTGTGCGTTAGTGTGAACAAGTGTCTCAAACACAATAAACACTTAAGAGAAGTGTGATCAGCTTCTCTTGTGATACATTGTGAACAATAAAGACAAATCTTGTGGAACATAGTGTACCAGTGTGCGTTTCCTAGACAATGGAAGACGTGGACATCCAAGGACACTTCAGCTTCTATCAAGTCACGGATACCTGTCGAAGGTGTTGAGAACACCATAGCTCACGTTACAAAGAGCAAGGTATGTTACGAATTTCTTGTAGATCGGGGGATTGCGCAATTCTTGAGTCACAAGGAGTTTGTAATCAACCTATAATCGGCAGTAAGGTGTGGACTTTTGAGTCCAAACAAGTAGGTATTTCGTCAGCCATCATCGAATGAAATATGCTGACATAACACCCCCTAGGGGTAATTTATACTTACAAATTGTATCTCTTGACAGCCCAATGTTGTGATGGTTTCGACAGCTTCTAGACCTCGTCTGCAGGGGCGGCTGTGTAGACGATTTGCTGTCATTTATCAGCTAAGTGTTCATTATATATAGTTATAATTACACATAGCTGGTAAGGCCAAAATTCTCAACACACCAATGTAACAGATACACAACCAGGGAGATAAGGGACAAACCAGCAATGCTGGACCTTGTATTCACTCTGAACAACTTTAACACAAGGATCACTGAATAAGAGCCCACTAGGTCGTAGCGACCACATAGCTCTCAGTTTTGATCAACTTTTGGAACTTTTTGAGATGGCACGCGAAAGACGACAGAAGCCAAACTGATGATGGAGTGTATAGCAGGAAAGTGCTAGGAGGCATGAGAGAT
>NW_027200079.1:7500-24600 GCF_038502225.1 Cherax quadricarinatus
AACGGGCTCGTAATTCTTATACCATTGATCCAAGTGGTTAATAAAGTTATCTCTGTGTCTAGGTTGAGAATAAGTTTCCTCATTCTGTATTTAGCTCCATGACTGCTGGAGATATAATCAAGATTGACAGTTGGGAGTCTTGGAAAGTGATCAGGTAGATCATCAACTATGACAGAGTCATGCATCGTACATGAAATATTAAATCCAAGGCACAGATCTAGTATGCGACCATATATGTGAGTTAGCTCAGTAGTGCCTACAATTCGAACATTATCATGCTCGTTTAGAAATTTCACTAGTTTATTTCCATTGGTGTTTGTTATAGACCCACCAATATTCTTATGTCTGGCATTAAAGTCTCCAAGAATGAGGCTAAGTTCACTACTGATGTGATCTGGTAAAGCATCAGTTCGAAGCTGGTTCGCAGGAGCATAAAGATTAAAAATGTTTATGGAAAAATTGCCAGCGTATACTTTGACACCATGATACTGCATGTTTACTCAACTTTCCAGTGCAAGGATTGAATGTGGCAAGTTCTTTCTAACATACATTACACAACAGCTGGTTGACCTCAAGGAATGGACGCTTGCCGTGATACTGAAGAGGAACCTTGAGACTCTAAGAAAAGAAAAAACTGAGGAAGCTCTCGATTATTAATACAGTAACTAATTTTATTTCGTATGCGCTAAATCAATAGTGGTGATACAGTACCTGCAAGAATGGGAATTGGTCAGGTTCAATCCAAAGAAGGGGAGGCCAGGCAAAATTCCTTGAATCAAGAGCCCCTCACCATTGTCAAGGAACCTGTAGAACATGAAGGAAAAGGTAGAAGAGTCAGTGAGAAAGAAAGAAGAAGGAAAAGGAGAGAAAGATGCAGAAATTACTAGAACAGAAATACCTACAGAAAACTGAGAGGCACAAGTGATTAGAGACAGGGGCAAGGAACTGGTGACGTGAGGGACGGAGGTCTGAAGAGAGAGACACTGGGAGGAAGAAAGCGGGAGGTCACTTGTAATCTATGGACTTAATTAAGGAGGCTGATGGTAGACCAGGAAAGAGAGTGGAGGAAGAGAAACAGATTACAGTAAACATTGAGTGTATATGAGAGGTGGAAGAATTGGAACAGATAGAAAATTTTCAGATAATCTGAAAGTACAACCGAGACAAATAATGATAAAAAAAAAAAAAAAAACCTAACTGCTCAGGAGTCACTCAAAACAGGATTTTTTTTCGATAAAATGCATTCTTCAGGAGTTATACATCAAGATTTTTCCATGTATACCTTTGATTAGTTTCGAATCTTGCTACTCTCGGACCCCGGCCATGGGCCAGGCTCGTTTGGTGCTTGCCTGGTTAACCAGGCTGTTCCTGCTGGAGGCCCCACGTATCCATCACAGCCTGGTTGATCTGTCACCTGGTGAAGATGCCTATCCACTTTTCTCTTAAAGACTTCTGCACTTGTTCCACCAGTGTTTCTGATATCTTCTGGTAAGATGTTAAATAGTCTGAAGCTACGAATGTTGATAGAGTGTTCCCTAATTTTGCCCACCGCACCCCTGCTTTCACTGGATTTATTTTCCACTTCCTCCCATATCTTTCACTCCAGTATGTTGTTATAGCAGTGTGCAGATTTGGGACCAGGCCCTCGAGTAATTTACAGGTATATATTATCATGTATCTCTCCTCCGCTCCAGTGAGTACATGTTCAAGACTTCAAGGCGTTCCCGGCCTTACTGGCTCTCTGTGGGCTGTAAACGATATCTGTATTTGTTCAAGTTCTGATATTTCTCCTGCCTTGAATGGGGCCGTCAACACTGAGCAGTATTCCTGCATTAGGGCAGAATAGAAATGGAGGGGAAACAGCTGGGAAAGCATTTAAAAAATCGTAGATCGCAGAAAAGAGAAAGAGGGGACGACGAGAGAAAAGAACACCCATCCTTATGAAATTTCTGAAGGCTCACCCAATACCCGCATCTCTGAAGGGAACTTTCTAGTCCCGCCCTCTATTTCCCAGACAGCTCACTTCCATTCTTCTCCCTCTTCATCTACAGTTACAATCCTTAACCATTCTCCTTTAACTATGCACACAAATCCCAGCCCTAACCCTTTCCCCTCATGACGTACAGGCATCTAGCTTCAGCACTACAAAACAGTATACTGAAAAAAGGAAGGCTGAGTCTGGTACATAAATGCAGATACAATACCAAATAAAGGTGATGGAAATAAGAGGGCGGATAGTGAAGGCAACCCTAGACATAGTAACTTCTATAGAGATAATATTTACTGAAATAAGAGATGAAATATTTCCACCAAGAAGTTAGAAGAGAAAAGGAAAACATGGAGGAAGGGGAAAAAAGTAGCACTACTAATGAGAAATCAGTGGAGTTTAGAAGGAGAATGATAAATAGAAATGAGTCAAATGACTACATAGTGGGCATAATCATAATTAGGAGGAGCTCAGCGAATTAAGTGATTTCCAACTCACCATCAAATATTAGACCAGGTCAGGAAAGTAAAGATAACACCAACACAATGATTGACACAACTGTGCAAGCGACATGAAGAGCCCACATGATCACGGTTAAATTATAAATTGTGGATCATTTTAACCACAAGGAAAAAGAATCGGAGAATTAGAAACCACATGGAGAACCAGAAAAGTGGAAAGCTGAGAAAATAGAGAGAGGAGGGAATGAACCAGCAAGACTGTATCTAGAATTCAAATTCAGTGCATCAGATGTAAGTGAAACAGAATACGAGAGGGCTCTGGAAGCCAGGTAAAATGCAGAAAATATTAAAACTTATTAAAGTCAGCATTGGGGAAAGGATAGATGGAAGACAGAAGAAACCGTAATTAAGAGGAAGCCATATATGGACGAGATAAATCCTGAAGCATAATGTAAGAGGAGGGAACTGAAAAGGAAAACTGATGAAATGATGGAGTACGTAGTCAGAAAGTGTGGGGAGGCTTAAGGCTTATGAAAGCTTCATACGCAAAAGAAAAAAATAACGGTATGAACAGAGAACCCCCAGAGAAAGAGAGAGAGAATAAGAAGTGCAAGAGCATGGAAAAAATATAAAACATGAAGGCTAGAAGATAACAGACGGAGCAGAAGAGCCTGCAACAAACATGCAAGGATGGCACATTCCAGTGTATTTCATAATTGCATTCCCCTCGTAAAACGAGATACCTGCACCATGGACATCCTTTTATGTGCAATACGTGTACATTTTGGCCCCTCAAGAGCGTGCCAGTGTATTTGTGTCAGGTGTGTTGGGATTAAGGCGAACTGTTGAATCTGGGTTGATTACACACTTGCAGATCCCCATTAATTTGAAATAATGATTTTCATTTAATTTTGCTAAGTAAATACAAGACATTTGTTAATATATAAATTGGTACAAACGAAAAAGACGTGTGTCATATTATGATATAATAATATCATAGTATGACAAAAGATTTATTTCCTCTAAGTTATTAATGAAATTATTAAAACATCTAAAACCCAGTAAGCAAAGCTCATCGCCAGGAAAGGAGACACCCAGAAAAGCAGGATCTTGGAATCATCACTCATCTGTATATCAAATAATTTCAACCAGAACAGCGGCTTTTACAGCATAGCTTAACTTCTTGCCAGGAAACTTCATCGTTATCCTTCATTAAAACAGACCTACTGGCCCAGGCAGGGAGGGTCCTTTTAAGATCTAACCTCTTCTTAGCAATCAACTTTAACAATCTTCACCTGAACCTTCACGTCGTATGATATATATATACATATATATATATATGTCGTGCCGAATATGCAAAACTGGTCAATTAGCAAGAACTCATTTAAAATTAAGTCCTTTCTAAAAAATTCTCTTATACGTTTAAAGATATATTTTTTTCATAAATGTTAATGTAAATATTTTTAATTTTGCACCAAAAGAATCTTAGAAAACTTACCTAACCTTATTATAACAAGAGCAATTTATTTTAGCCTAACCCAACTAAATATATTTTAGATTTCTTTACAGCAATTTAATACTAAACAAACACAGTGAAATATACTTTTTTCGTTAGGTTCAGAGTGATTTTGGCGAAATTATTGCATAAACAAATTTTCACTTGTCTTATATGGCAAGATGAGCGTTGCTATTTAAGCCAAGATCGCAAGTTCTGCCTATTCGGCACGACAATATATATATATATATATATATATATATATATATATATATATATATATATATATATATATATATATATATATATATATTCAACAAGTTGGCCGTCTCCCACCGAGGCAGGGTGACCCAAAAAACAAAGAAAATCCACAAAAAGAAAATACTTTCATCATTCAACACTTTCTCCTCACTCACACATAATCACTGTTTTTGCAGAGGTACTCAGAATACAACAGTTTGGAAGCATATACGTATAAAGATACACAACACATCCCTCTAAACCGCCAATATCCCAAACCCCTCCTTTAAAGTGCAGGAATTGTACTTCCCATTTCCAGGACTCAAGTCCGGCTACATAAAAATAACATATATATATATATATATACATATATATATATATATATATATATATATATATATATATATATATATATATATATATATATATATATATATATACATATAGGGAGGTACTACCTCTATAATTGGACTGGGGACCCTCATCCTCAAAGAAGGCAATAAACGTACCTCAGGGAAAACTCAAGGATATCTCCGGAGCTGATTGAATATTTTCTTCTCCTACCACCCCCTATATTTTATATTCTATTGTAATATATATATACATATATATATATATATCTTTATATATATATATATTTATATATATTTTTATATATATATATTTATATATATTTTTATATATATATATATATTTTTATTTTTATATATATATATATATACATTTATATATATATATTATATTTTTTTTATCACTGGCCGATTCCCACCAAGGCAGGGTGGCCCGAAAAAGAAAAACTTTCACCATCATTCACTCCATCACTGTCTTGCCAGAAGGGTGCTTTACACTACAGTTTTTAAACTGCAACATTAACACCCCTCCTTCAGAGTGCAGGCACTGTACTTCCCATCTCCAGGACTCAAGTCCGGCCTGCCGGTTTCCCTGAACCCCTTCATAAATGTTACTTTGCTCACACTCCAACAGCACGTCAAGTATTAAAAACCATTTGTCTCCATTCACTCCTGTCAAACACGCTCACGCATGCCTGCTGGAAGTCCAAGCCCCTCGCACAAAAAACCTCCTTTACCCCCTCCCTCCAACCTTTCCTAGGCCGACCCCTACCCCGCCTTCCTTCCACTACAGACTGATACACTCTTGAAGTTATTCTGTTTCGCTCCATTCTCTCCACATGTCCGAACCACCTCAACAACCCTTCCTCAGCCCTCTGGACAACAGTTTTGGTAATCCCGCACCTCCTCCTAACTTCCAAACTACGAATTCTCTGCATTATATTCACACCACACATTGCTCTCAGACATGACATCTCCACTGCCTCCAGCCTTCTCCTCGCTGCAACATTCATCACCCATGCTTCACACCCATATAAGAGCGTTGGTAAAACTATACTCTCATACATTCCCCTCTTTGCCTCCAAGGACAAAGTTCTTTGTCTCCACAGACTCCTAAGTGCACCACTCACCCTTTTCCCCTCATCAATTCTATGATTCACCTCATCTTTCATAGACCCATCCGCTGACACGTCCACTCCCAAATATCTGAATACATTCACCTCCTCCATACTCTCTCCCTCCAATCTGATATCCAATCTTTCATCACCTAATCTTTTTGTTATCCTCATAACCTTACTCTTTCCTGTATTCACTTTCAATTTTCTTCTTTTGCACACCCTACCAAATTCATCCACCAATCTCTGCAACTACTCTTCAGAATCTCCCAAGAGCACAGTGTCATCAGCAAAGAGCAACTGTGACAACTCCCACTTTATGTGTGATTCTTTGTCTTTTAACTCCACGCCTCTTGCCAAGACCCTCGCATTTACTTCTCTTACAACCCCATCTATAAATATATTAAACAACCACGGTGACATCACACATCCTTGTCTAAGGCCTACTTTTACTTGGAAATAATTTCCCTCTTTCCTACATACTCTAACTTGAGCCTCACTATCCTCGTAAAACCTCTTCACTGCTTTCAGTAACCTACCTCCTACACCATACACTTGCAATATCTGCCACATTGCCCCCCTATCCACCCTGTCATACGCCTTTTCCAAATCCATAAATGCCACAAAGACCTCTTTAGCCTTATCTAAATACTGTTCACTTATATGTTTCACTGTAAACACGTGGTCCACACACCCCCTACCTTTCCTAAAGCCTCCTTGTTCATCTGCTATCCTATTCTCCGTCTTACTCTTAATTCTTTCAATAATAACTCTACCATACAATTTGCCAGGTATACTCAACAGACTTATCCCCCTATAATTTTTGCACTCTCTTTTGTCCCCTTTGCCTTTATACAAAGGAACTATGCATGCTCTCTGCCAATCCCTAGGTACCTTACCCTCTTCCATACATTTATTAAATAATTGCACCAACCACTCCAAAACTATATCCCCACCTGCTTTTAACATTTCTATCTTTATCCCATCAATCCCGGCTGCCTTACCCTCTTTCATTTTACCTACTGCCTCACGAACTTCCCCCTCACTCACAACTGGCTCTTCCTCACTCCTACAAGATGTTGTTCCTCCTTGCCCTATACACGAAATCACAGCTTCCCTATCTTCATCAACATTTAACAATTCCTCAAAATATTCCCTCCATCTTTCCAATACCTCTTACTCTCCATTTAATAACTCTCCTCTCCTATTTTTAACTGACAAATCCATTTGTTCTCTAGGCTTTCTTAACTTGTTAATCCCGCTCCAAAACTTTTTCTTATTTTCAACAAAATTTATTGATAACATCTCACCCACTCTCTCATTTGCTCTCTTTTTACATTGCTTCACCACTCTCTTAACCTCTCTCTTTTTCTCCATATACTCTTCCCTCCTTGCATCACTTCTTCTTTGTAAAAACTTCTCATATGCTAACTTTTTCTCCCTTACTACTCTCTTCACATCATCATTCCACCAATCGCTCCTCTTCCCTCCCGCACCCACTTTCCTGTAACCACAAACTTCTGCTGAACACTCTAACACTACATTTTTAAACCTACCCCATACCTCTTCGACCCCATTGCCTATGCTCTCATTAGCCCATCTATCCTCCAATAGCTGTTTATATCTTACCCTAACTACCTCCTCTTTTAGTTTATAAACCTTCACCTCTCTCTTCCCTGATGCTTCTATTCTCCTTGTATACCATTTACCTTTTACTCTCAGTGTAGCTATAACTAGAAAGTGATCTGATATATCTGTGGCCCCTCTATAAACATGTACATCCTGAAGTCTACTCAACAGTCTTTTATCTACCAATACATAATCCAACAAACTACTGTCATTTCGCCCTACATCATATCTTGTATACTTATTTATCCTCTTTTTCTTAAAATATGTATTACCTATAACTAAACCCCTTTCTATACAAAGTTCAATCAAAGGGCTCCCATTATCATTTATACCTGGCACCCCAAACTTACCTACCACACCCTCTCTAAAAGTTTCTCCTACTTTAGCATTCAGGCCCCCTACCACAATTACTCTCTCACTTGGTTCAAAGGCTCCTATACATTCACTTAACATCTCCCAAAATCTCTCTCTCTCCTCTGCATTCCTCTCTTCTCCAGGTGCATACACGCTTATTATGACCCACTTCTCGCATCCAACCTTTACTTTAATCCACATAATTCTTGAATTTACACATTCATATTCTCTTTTCTCCTTCCATAACTGATCATTCAACATTACTGCTACCCCTTCCTTTGCTCTAACTCTCTCAGATACTCCAGATTTAATCCCATATATATCCCATATATGTATATACACATTATTGACTTTCAATAATGCACTTGTTAAACAGCATCATACATATGCCGTTCAGTTTTGGTCTCCAAATTGCCAAAAAAAAAAATACATTCTGAAGAGGGCATAAAGAAAAGCTTCCAAACTCGTACCATCTCTGTTTGCTCTCTTAGAAAGAAAGAGACTATTAGATCACCTTTCAAATATCTAAGATGGCTATAAATTGAATAAAATGCTGATGCGATGGAAATGTAGTGTAATGCGATCCTTTTTTGATAACGTTTCGCCCACACAATAGGCTTTATCAAGTCACAAACAGATCTACCTGAGCAGGTAGTATGTGAGTGTGTGTGTGTATATATATATATATATATATATATATATATATATATATATATATATATATATATATATATATATATATATATATATATATATATATATGTATATATATATATATACACTCTGGTATTTTGTGATTGGAGTGTCTAGCTATTATTGTTGCCAACCATTTTATATTGATCTCTGATACTAATATACACAAAATACAGTACTTTACACTTGATTACGTTGAAATTCATCTTCGACCACTTAGACCTTACCTCTATCCTATTCAGAGCAGGATGAATAATGAGTCAAAGATCGTAGAAGATTTATTTTTCCAAAGAGCAGCGTTGGTACTGATAAAGTTTCTGAGAATATATGAATGATATACCGGAAGAGATAGAGAATAAAAACTAATGTAGATAATGAAAGGCTATAAATAGACTTGGATAAGGTGCAGGATTAGTCAGACAAGTGGCTCCTGGAATTCAACAGCAGCAAATGCAAGGTAATGAAAACTGCCGGAGGAAAATTAAGGGCGAACTCTGAATACAGATTCGATGGGACAATTACTGCAAACCCAACTCATGAAGACTCAAGGGTGAGCATAATTTTAAGCACATCGCTTGGGGCACAAATCAACTGAATGCCCATTTAGTGAATCAAAGACTACCTAAAAGGAATCACAGCAGCAATTCGCAACATTTATGCGACATATGTTTGGCCTGTTTTGCAGTAAGCAGCACCAGCGCGGAACCTACTTTTTTTATAAAGAATATAAGAAACTAGAGAAACTATAGAGATTAACTACGAAAATAATAAGAGAGCTAAGGGAAATGAACTACTAACAGAAACTAAACATACTGAACCTGACGACATTAGAGGTTAGAAGAACCAGAGAAAACATGATAAAGACAAGTAAATTACTCGGAGGACTTGATAAGGTGGAGAGGGATAAAATTTTCGAGTGTCGGGAAATAGATACATAAAAGTATAGTTGGAAGTTAAAGGCACATGTAAGTCATGGGAGATGTCAGAAAGTATTTCTTTGGCCTGAGGGTGATCATGAAGTGGAATGACCTTGACGACGGAGTGGAGGTAGGCTCCATAGTTTACAAAACAGGTATGACAGGGCTCACAAGGGTAGGAAGTAAATACAGCAAGCAAAGAGTTAAGAGGCAGGCAAGGAACGAGTACAAATAGGTTACTTCACTGGTACATATGCATACGTTCACAAATACAAACACACATATATAATATGTAGATATATACATATGTACAAGCACGCATCCGTGTATACATACACTCAAACCTACATACACAAACGTGTGCACTCACATGGAAATGCAAACACTGACATAAGCATATACACGAGGCGAGGAACCAAAAATGCTGGTGATTGCAGTTTAAGAGTCTGGAGCCAGGAGATGAAACTCACCCCCGGCAAGCACAACTCTTTGAGAACACACACGCACACATACATATTTTTATTTTCTGCTGCACTGATTTTTCTGACTGCCTGCTCTATTCCTTTGTGTGTCCACTGACGTAGAGGAGCCTGGCACGAGATACTGGGATACCTTTCTCAGATCGTGCAGCGACCGAAACACACCTGCTTATCTTCCCTCTCTGCGTCCCACCACACTATTAGAACACATGACTTTCCTTCCATGGGAGCCTGGGGTAGCTATCAGCATTAATTAACAGTGTGTTTGGTTCTCCACCAAAGCCACATTGACATTGCTTGTAGCGGGAAGGCCTCACAAGGCAAGATAGAGAAAAAGAAATTACATGGTAGTGTCAGAGGAGCTTAGTACGACGTTTAGGTCCGATTTTGACCATTTACAAAGTCACACTAACAAAACGAGAGAAGGCCTACATATACTTCCTCCTCCTAAGTCAAGGGCTCTGGTGGCCTGGTGGTTAACTCTCTCGCTTCACACGGTGAGGGCCTGGGTTCGATTCCCAGCCAGAGTAGAAGCATTGGACGTGTTTCTTTCCACCTGTTGTCTATGTTCCCCATCAGTAAAATGGGTACCTGGGTGTTAGTCGACTGGTGTGGGTCGCATCCTGGGACACTGACCTAAGGAGGCCTGGTCACAGACCGGGCCGCGGGGGCGTTGACCCCCGGAACTCTCTCCAGGTAAACTCCTCTCCTTTTGTTGGTGTGACTGTAAATGGTCCAAGTCGGACCGAAACGTGCGGATTATTTGTTTATTGTTCCAGTCACGGTATTGTGCCATTTTTTTATTTATCTGTGGAATAACAGCAGCAGCAGCACCTGAATCAGAAAGAACATCTGTAGCAAATAAAGCAGCAACACCACCACCAACAGCAGCAGCAAGGGTTGCTAAATTATTATACAGCATATCTGACGAGCACTCATGCAAGATAATTCCACTCTATCGACACTAACGATTTAGCAGTGTGGTATCTTCCTGTCTAGAAGGCTTATTACCTCGTCTTCGATCTAGTCATGGCCTACTATTAAATAACATATTATATAGATGTGCCAGAGTTCCACATATTTTATAGATGTTCCAAAGTTCCACTTATCAGCGTAGAATGACTAAATTAATGCATAGCATTAGAAATATTCCTTATGAAGAAAGATTGAACACCCTTAAATTACATTCACTTGTTAGACGAAGAATGAGGGAAGACATGATCGAAGTGTATAAGTGGAACATGGGTATTAATAAAGGGGAAATAAATAAGGTCTTGAGGATATCTCTCCAAGAGAGAACTCACAGTAATGGATTCAAATAAGACAAGTTTAGATTTAGAAAGGATATAGGAAAGTACTGGTTTGGAAATAGGGTAGTTGATGAGTGGAACAGTCTACCTAGTTGGCTCATTCAGGCTGAAACCTTGGGTAGTTTCAAATTTAGGTTGGATAAATACATGAGTGAGAGAGGTTGAATTTAAGTGGGACTTGCATATGAGTGGATAGAGTTATCAGAGCTTATTTCTTGGGTGGCATTTAAAATTGGGTTGGGCATATGTTTTGTTAGTGGGATGGATTGGGGAGGACCTGCCTAGTATGGGCCAATAGGCTTGCTGCAGTATTCCTCCTTTCTTATGTTCTTAAGTTAAGTTTCAAAGTGATCATTTTCAGTACAATATTGCTGGTATTCTAAGTTAATGCATTTGACACTGGAGTAAGGCAATAAGAAGCTCCTTATGACCTGGAAAAAATCGTGTCAGAAAATTAGCAGATAAAATTCAATGTGAACAACCGTAACAATCTAATCCCGGGAAAAGCAAATTTCTTAGGTATATATAAACTAAATACTATGTTTGATGCAGCTATAAGAATAGTTAAGGACTGCAATAGTCTACAGAACTCACGAAAGTGTCGAGAAAACTACACGATTTTGTATGTGGATGTGAAATACAATCGTGATATGATCGTCTCACTATTATACTTCCATTGGCCTGTGGTAAACACACACACACACACACACACACACACCTACACACACACACACACACACACACACACACACACACACACACACACACTCACACACACACACACACACACACATACACACACACACACACACACACACACACACACACACACACACACACACAGCAGGAAGGGCACGACGAATAAAGCCAAACTACAAGAGAGATGACTACAGAGGCATGAAGAATTTCTTACACGAGATTCAGTGGGATAGAGCACTACCAGGGAAGTCAGTAAATGAGATGATGGTATATGTGACAATAATATGCAAGGAAGCTGAGGAGAGGTTTGCACCTAAGAGTAACAGAAATAACGAGAAGGCCCTTGATTCACTCAAAGTTGTAGAGAGGCCAAAACCAAGTGTGCTAGTGAATGGAAGAAGTATAGAAGGCAAATGACCCATGAGAATAAGGAGATCAGTCGCAGAACAAGAAATGAATATGCACGGGTAAGAAGGGAGGCCCAGCGATATTAAGAAAATGACATTGTAGCGAAAGTCAAATATGACCCAAAGCTGTTGTACAACTACATCAGGAGGAAAAACACAGTCAAGGACCAAGTAATCAAGCTGGGGAAGGAAGGAGGGGAGATCACAAAAAACGACTGAGAAATATGTGAGAAGCTGAACATGAGATTCAAAGAAGTGTTCAGAGAAGAGACAGAAACAACTCCGGAAAGACGGAGGTAGAGTACACCATCAAGTGTTGCACACAATACATTCAACCGAGGATGAAGTGAAGAGGTTGCTGAGTGAGCTAGATACTTCAAAGGCGATGGGGCTGAATAACATCTCTCCATGCGTCCTGAGAGAGGGAGCAGAGGCGCTATGTGTACCACTAACAGCAATCTTCAACACCTTTGTCGAAACAGGCGATTACCTGAGGTATGGAAGACATCAAATGTAGTCCATATCTTTAAAAAAGGAGACAGACACGAAGCATTAAACTACAGACCAGTATCACTGACATGTATAGTATGCAAAGTCATGGGGAAGATTATCATAAGTGGAGGAGAACCCATTAAGAAATTAACTTATCAACGACAACCAGCACGGTTTTTGGGACGGGAAATCCTGTGTCACAAACCAACTGGAGTTCTATGAAGTTCCACATGAAGAAAGTCTACCTGTTCTTGATGCACTAGCATCGATATCCTTCGAGTCAGATGAAGAAAGTGGTGAGGAGGAAGAAGAGATGGATGACAGTGCTGAATTACAGTTACCGAAACTTTGATGAAGCACACTCCTCTAGGCCACATCTCATAACAAAAAAATGGTTATATAACGTGTTTAGCTGTTACTGTACCATACAATGACAGGTATACAAGATTACGAGATAACATAGGTAGAGGGGTTAAAAGGTATTAGAAGTAGAAATTTGGATCATAGAAATATCGGAATGGTATAGAAGATTCCCAAGTAAGGCATATTAACTGACACTGAGAAGGATAGTAGACAATATTTAAGAAGAGTACCGAGTACTCCTGGGATCATTCGTGTACGCCAGAGCAGGACATTTAAACGGACAAAGAGCACATTCTATTCCTTTCTTTCATTAATTAATAAGGTTACACAGAATAATAGCAATCCATATATATCCAATGAGAAAAGTATTTTCTCAAGTCACATGACCTATTCTAAGCGGCTAGAAAAAGCTTCGGGGTGGCTATATTTTATTTCATAATATTTGACATCTCAAAAACCCTCCTACCTCATATGGGAAGTAGGGAGATGATGATGGTGTGGGGTTGGCACCGACAGTTGCCCACATTCTGAGAGAGGATGAGGCCGGTGATACATCCGCACTGCGCTATTCTGAGAAAACTTACCCTCCTTCTGTTGCTGCCTTGCTACATTGCGTAGCTCCTGATGACGCACTGAGAAGTGTGAAAGCGCTTGAGCTAAAGATTTTCACCCATCGTGGCTTGTTTTGCATAGTCAAGATAGCCTGTCTGCGACTATTTGCATATATATATATACACACACACACACAGAGGAAGAGAGGGAGATGGATGGAGGGAGGGAGTGGAGAGAGAGAGAGAGAGAGAGAGAGAGAGAGAGAGAGAGAGAGAGAGAGAGAGAGAGGGGGGGGGGGAATTTTTCTGTTTCTTCACACAACAGTAACACTTCACGAACGTGTCACTGCTGATGTTATCTAGAGATGTGATCAGCACTAATTAGTGTGTAACTGACGTGAAATGTTTATCACTTACAGTAGCCCCAAAAATTATACACCATGAAAAGAATTTGGTAATGAAAGTCAACAGGAACATCACGACAGTTTAAGAATTTCATTTGATAGGAACAATACTTTTCCTTTGCTGTCCGAGGGAAAACAACAGCCACGGATGGACACGCTATCATGATAGTTCCCTCCATGAATCGATTTTACAGCCAAGCAAACATGTATTTATTCAAAATTTTCTGTATTTATGCATAAAACAACGATTGCCACTTACTCTTGTGACAGCTGTTGCGGTAGGTAACGAACGTATCAAAAAAAAGTTACTTCCAATCCCAATCCATTACTAAGTGAGAATCTCAAATTGCGACTTTAATTTTTTTTCTTTATTGCAGCTAACTTTCCTGTGTACAAGACAATTTATATCAGTATTCGAACAGCCAGGAACACCATCAGGAAAGCAATTCACGTACCCAAACTACCACAATTTGTTACGCCAGATCAATTTACTGAAATAATCTCTCCACTTATTCTCACTCAGCTGCAAGTCCTTGATCCTGCCCAGACGTTCTGGTATTACACAGTCGCTCAAATGCTATCTCCTGATCCTTCCAAGGTAGTCTGAGATAAATTCCAGTTGTCTCTAACTGTCAATATCTCGCTAGAAGCAAACCCTGTGAGACCTCAAACCCACCCTCTGGTACATCATTTCACGGAAAGGTATAGTACAGAGTGCAGAGAAAAGGTTACTAATGCAGTTAAATCTCTGAGCAAATCCTACATCGATGATTTGAAGCCTATCAAAAGTGTCATTGACAAGTTTCCTATATCGCATGGACACTTTTCTAATGTTTGCAATAAAAAAGGTAAATTAGCCCGAAACCATTCCTTTTTAAATTCTCAACAATCCTTTAATGACTTTTTAAGAAACTGGAATTTGCATACCTCCTATAATCTACCGGGGGAAAAGTCAAATATTATTTTACATATGGACAGTTACATAGATCTTTAACAATCCAAAACTTCCTCTAAGGCACATCAGCATATATGGTTTGAAGCCGAATGGGTAAAAAACAATTGTTATTTCAATAAAATTGTCAAGTTGACTCCTGCTCACTCCATTAAAATTACTAACCACTTTATAAACACAATATAATAGCGTTAGAAGCCTAAAACTGATCAGAATCGGCTTAAGTTATCACACATGTGTTGAGCTACAGGTGCTATAATTCTTGGGTGTGAGCTAAAATTCCTGGGCTTTTTCAATGTGCTATTATTTCTGCACTAACTGTGGAAGCACTGAAGCCGTAGCGATCACACAGTCCCTGCAGGAATCGGAGGCAATCAGGTTCGACCCAAGGGGCAAAGAAGTTGAGTCCAATTCTCTGGGTCATGAGCACTTCACCAGCATCTTCGTACCTCTGTCAAGGGGCCTTCAAAGTGATGATCTCCAGCTCCTTAAAATCTCTTGGGTGAGTTCACCTGTAACCTCTATATCTCTTCAAGGAAGTTAACTGCCGCTCTCTATCTTGAGCGGTTGAAGGTTTAGCTACTATGCCTCTTGTGTGCTTTGAGAGAGCGGGCTGGGATAATGGGATACTGGGAGAATATAGTATAAGAAACCTTGAAGGGGATCGGGGGAGGGCGGTCCTTGAGTTGGTAAATGGTTTTTGATCCAAAGAACAGGAGCTAGCCTCCCCTTCCTTCCAACCTGATTATCTCCCATTTCCCAAGCGCTGTATAACCTCTACGGGTTTAACGCTTCCATCTGATTTTAATCATAAAACAGTATGAGAATATAGTACTAGTGAATGATCTTTTACAGAAATCACATATAATACCTGGAGTGTGTGTCATCAGCAGCAAAGAATAACTATTGCTCTTGTTGAAACTGAGTCTTTTACTGAGTACGAAAACGTTTACCCTGTCAGTGTGAATATGAACAAGCGTAGTCTGCAGATTTCAGATTTTGCCTCTGATGTGGCAACCCATATTCATCCTGTGGACGGTAGCGCAAGAACATGTGGATACACAAAAGGCCTAGGAACTAGACCGAAAAGGGTTAACAGGAGAACGTTTGGATTTATATCTATATTTCACTTATCTGTCACAAGCAAATTTATGAAATTTGCTAAACATACTGATACCTTATTTTCATTAATAAAATATTTTAACATGTCACATAGGTTATTATTCTATATATTCCTCAATAAGTGGACAATTAAGCACAGTGTTCAAGATAGTGACCATAGGGCTGGCCACATACTTTGCATTTGGTATGATGATCTGAGTGCTTGCCAAACTGCCAGAAGTACTTGTAACCAAACCTAAGACTGGCCATTACATCAGCCAGTCTATTCACAATGCAAGTGGCTCCATAAACGTACTTATCTACGTTCATGTTATCGTAGTTGGTTATAGATCTAATCAGGCTTCCAACTGCATTTCTATAAGATCGTTTCATTATTTACTTCTCTCCTAAAATTATTCCTAATGCTAGACACAGATATACCAAAGTCATATTCTAAATTCTCCTTCAGGGTACTCTTCTTGGCTAACATATCAACTTTATCACGAAGGAGTAATCCAATGTGTGATGGAATCCATAATAATTAGACATTAATTCCTTTTTCCCTGATTTTTGAGTATCTGTATTTGGCTTCTCCACCGAGTATGTCGTTAGAATCATTATGTGAGTCAAGAGCCTTCAGTGATGATACAGAATCAGTAATAATTATGGAGTCAGGCTCAGTGTCATAAGTTATGTGTCATAAGTTTGCAGTGCAGACGTTCAATTGTTAATTCTTATGCCTAACTCAAAAGAGTTCCTATTATTCTTAACTAGGGAAGTGGCAACAAGAGCAGATGCAGCCATGTCAGTAGACTCCTACTTAGATCCATCAGTGTATATAACGTAGGATAAATTATTACTGCTAGTCAGACGAGAAATTTCTTCCTGAGCAGTTGCTTTTACACGTGATTTAACAAGCCATTACTAGTAATGAGCTTCTTGGGAGGGGCTTGCAGGTATGTGATAATAAATGAACACATCTTCCATGAAGGAATGAAATGTTCTTGTTGTCTATAGTTACATAGTTCGTACAAGTTATAAAAGTTAATTACATGTTTTCACAACCATTCCGATCTGCGTGCATTTACTTCTAAACATTTA
>NW_027200080.1:0-22500 GCF_038502225.1 Cherax quadricarinatus
CTGACTGACGTCATCATAATGACTTACTCTGAATAAATTTTATTTTTATTTAGTTAACTCATTGTCTTTCGTGTACTAATTTACAAAACTTTTTATGAGAAGTTTTGAATTTCTTGTCAATAATATGACGTCAGAGTCTCTCTGATTAACTTTGTTATAGAACAAGTGTGACGTCATGGATTTATTATCCAATCCCGTTCATTGTGTTTAATATTTCTTTTAATCTGAGAAGAAGAAGTTTTAGCGGTTCCATAAGACATGATAACGCATATATAATGAAAGTTAAGGATAAGAGAGTTGTTGTGTCCAGGTCTCCTTCATTTGGTCACTGATAGATCAGTTTTTCCTCGCAGCTCCACAGCTAAAATAAACATTTGTGAATACTAGAGCGACGAAAATTAATGTTTTTCCAAAACCAAGACGATGTTATGAAAGTGTGTTGCTAAATATTTAAGAATATTATAATATTTAGACAGGTCTGCTGCCCTTGTTGACCTGCAGTGTCAGGGAGGGGACACAGAAACAAGAGGCCACAATTGGAAGTTGAAGACACAAATGAGTCAGAGAGATAGTAGGAAGTATTTCTTCAGTCATAGAGTTGTAAGGCAGTGGAATAGCCTAGAAAATGACGTAGTGGAGGCAGGAACCATACACAGTTTTAAGACGAGGTTTGATAAAGCTCATGGAGCGGGGAGAGAGAGGGCCTAGTAGCAACCGGTGAAGAGGCGGGGCCAGGAGCTAGGACTTTACCCCTGCAACCACAAATAGGTGAGTACAAATAGGTGAGTACAGGTGTAGTTTGGTGGCCTGCACACCTGGCTGTAACACAATAACCAAGGTATGAACGAGCAAAAAGGCAGCAGAGTATTTATTTCCTTCCCCAGAGAGTATGCAGGTATGTGCAATATACACAGATGATATTTACAATAAGGCAAATGCAGGCCAGAGATACAGTGAGAACCGGAGCGACCAGATTCACGAGCGTACCACATCGCTTCACAACTATGGCTGGCTTACTTGTCACTGGCTGGTTGAACCAAGGGACTTAGCATAACTAGAGGGGCCCATACTCATTTATACCCTTATCACCTTGTTCGGTGGTCGGGAGGGCAGCCTATATGGGTGTGTGACATACGCCGTATAAAATGTAACATACTCCTAGCATGCCACACACACACAGTCCATACTTAAATAAGCTACACTGATTGTCTGCTCTTCTTAGTTATGTCGCCTCAGAAGTTAGTTTTTTGTGTAAATAAATGGTTCAGAGAACCGATAAGTTGATAAATTAGACACATGTGTAACACTTGGATATCTCTACTGTGGAAACGTTCTGCCACACAGTGGCTTCATCAGTCCAGTACAAAGAAGAATGGTTGAAGATCAGGAGTAATCAGTCCCTCAGCCTGGAGTCTATATATAATCAGTCCATCAATCTTGATATGAATACAGCATATGCACGCATATACTATCTTCTTATCAAAATTGGTGGACTGATTACCTCAAACTCCTTCTGATCTTCAACCATTCTTCTCTGTATTGGACTGATGACGCCACTGTGTGGCGAAATATTTCCTCAATAAAAATATCCAAGTGTTGCACATGTGTCTAATTTGTCAACGAGTTTGTTGTGCATCCGCAGCTCATTATGTGGTTGTGCATCCGCAGCTCATTATGTGGTTGTGCATCCGCAGCTCATTATGTGGTTGTGCATCCGCAGCTCATTATGTGGTTGTGCATCCGCAGCTCATTATGTGGTTGTGCATCCACAGCTCATTATGTGGTTGTGCATCCACAGCTCATTATGTGGTTGTGCATCCGCAGCTCATTATGTGGTTGTGCATCCACAGCTCATTATGTGGTTGTGCATCTGCAGCTCATTATGTGGTTGTGCATCTGCAGCTCATTATGTGGTTGTGCATCCACAGCTCATTATGTGGTTGTGCATCCACAGCTCATTATGTGGTTGTGCATCCACAGCTCATTATGTGGTTGTGCATCCGCAGCTCATTATGTGGTTGTGCATCCACAGCTCATTATGTGGTTGTGCATCTGCAGCTCATTATGTGGTTGTGCATCTGCAGCTCATTATGTGGTTGTGCATCTGCAGCTCATTATGTGGTTGTGCATCTGCAGCTCATTATGTGGTTGTGCATCTGCAGCTCATTATGTGGTTGTGCATCCACAGCTCATTATGTGGTTGTGCATCCACAGCTCATTATGTGGTTGTGCATCTGCAGCTCATTATGTGGTTGTGCATCTGCAGCTCATTATGTGGTTGTGCATCTGCAGCTCATTATGTGGTTGTGCATCCACAGCTCATTATGTGGTTGTGCATCTGCAGCTCATTATGTGGTTGTGCATCCACAGCTCATTATGTGGTTGTGCATCCACAGCTCATTATGTGGTTGTGCATCTGCAGCTCATTATGTGGTTGTGCATCTGCAGCTCATTATGTGGTTGTGCATCTGCAGCTCATTATGTGGTTGTGCATCCACAGCTCATTATGTGGTTGTGCATCCACAGCTCATTATGTGGTTGTGCATCTGCAGCTCATTATGTGGTTGTGCATCTGCAGCTCATTATGTGGTTGTGCATCTGCAGCTCATTATGTGGTTGTGCATCTGCAGCTCATTATGTGGTTGTGCATCTGCAGCTCATTATGTGGTTGTGCATCTGCAGCTCATTATGTGGTTGTGCATCTGCAGCTCATTATGTGGTTGTGCATCTGCAGCTCATTATGTGGTTGTGCATCCACAGCTCATTATGTGGTTGTGCATCTGCAGCTCATTATGTGGTTGTGCATCTGCAGCTCATTATGTGGTTGTGCATCTGCAGCTCATTATGTGGTTGTGCATCCGCAGCTCATTATGTGGTTGTGCATCCGCAGCTCATTATGTGGTTGTGCATCCACAGCTCATTATGTGGTTGTGCATCCACAGCTCATTATGTGGTTGTGCATCTGCAGCTCATTATGTGGTTGTGCATCCACAGCTCATTATGTGGTTGTGCATCCGCAGCTCATTATGTGGTTGTGCATCTGCAGCTCATTATGTGGTTGTGCATCCACAGCTCATTATGTGGTTGTGCATCCACAGCTCATTATGTGGTTGTGCATCTGCAGCTCATTATGTGGTTGTGCATCTGCAGCTCATTATGTGGTTGTGCATCTGCAGCTCATTATGTGGTTGTGCATCCGCAGCTCATTATGTGGTTGTGCATCCACAGCTCATTATGTGGTTGTGCATCTGCAGCTCATTATGTGGTTGTGCATCTGCAGCTCATTATGTGGTTGTGCATCCACAGCTCATTATGTGGTTGTGCATCTGCAGCTCATTATGTGGTTGTGCATCCACAGCTCATTATGTGGTTGTGCATCCACAGCTCATTATGTGGTTGTGCATCCACAGCTCATTATGTGGTTGTGCATCCACAGCTCATTATGTGGTTGTGCATCTGCAGCTCATTATGTGGTTGTGCATCTGCAGCTCATTATGTGGTTGTGCATCTGCAGCTCATTATGTGGTTGTGCATCTGCAGCTCATTATGTGGTTGTGCATCCGCAGCTCATTATGTGGTTGTGCATCCACAGCTCATTATGTGGTTGTGCATCCACAGCTCATTATGTGGTTGTGCATCTGCAGCTCATTATGTGGTTGTGCATCTGCAGCTCATTATGTGGTTGTGCATCTGCAGCTCATTATGTGGTTGTGCATCTGCAGCTCATTATGTGGTTGTGCATCTGCAGCTCATTATGTGGTTGTGCATCTGCAGCTCATTATGTGGTTGTGCATCTGCAGCTCATTATGTGGTTGTGCATCTGCAGCTCATTATGTGGTTGTGCATCCGCAGCTCATTATGTGGTTGTGCATCACAGCTCATTATGTGGTTGTGCATCCACAGCTCATTATGTGGTTGTGCATCTGCAGCTCATTATGTGGTTGTGCATCTGCAGCTCATTATGTGGTTGTGCATCTGCAGCTCATTATGTGGTTGTGCCGCAGCTCATTATGTGGTTGTGCATCTGCAGCTCATTATGTGGTTGTGCATCATTATGTGGTTGTGCATCTGCAGCTCATTATGTGGTTGTGCATCTGCAGCTCATTATGTGGTTGTGCATCCACAGCTCATTATGTGGTTGTGCATCTGCAGCTCATTATGTGGTTGTGCATCTGCAGCTCATTATGTGGTTGTGCATCCACAGCTCATTATGTGGTTGTGCATCTGCAGCTCATTATGTGGTTGTGCATCATTATGTGGTTGTGCATCCACAGCTCATTATGTGGTTGTGCATCCACAGCTCATTATGTGGTTGTGCATCCACAGCTCATTATGTGGTTGTGCATCATTATGTGGTTGTGCATCCACAGCTCATTATGTGGTTGTGCATCCACAGCTCATTATGTGGTTGTGCATCCACAGCTCATTATGTGGTTGTGCTCATCCACAGCTCATTATGTGGTTGTGCATCTGCAGCTCATTATGTGGTTGTGCATCCACAGCTCATTATGTGGTTGTGCATCATTATGTGGTTGTGCACAGCTCATTATGTGGTTGTGCATCCTGCAGCTCATTATGTGTGGTTGTGCATCCACAGCTCATTATGTGGTTGTGCATCCACAGCTCATTATGTGGTTGTGCATCCACAGCTCATTATGTGGTTGTGCATCCACAGCTCATTATGTGGTTGTGCATCCACAGCTCATTATGTGGTTGTGCATCCACAGCTCATTATGTGGTTGTGCATCTGCAGCTCATTATGTGGTTGTGCATCCACAGCTCATTATGTGGTTGTGCATCTGCAGCTCATTATGTGGTTGTGTGCAGCTCCAGCTCTGCAGCTCATTATGTGGTTGTGCATCCACAGCTCATTATGTGGTTGTGCATCCACAGCTCATTATGTGGTTGTGCATCCACAGCTCATTATGTGGTTGTGCATCCACAGCTCATTATGTGGTTGTGCATCCACAGCTCATTATGTGGTTGTGCATCTGCAGCTCATTATGTGGTTGTGCACAGCTCATTATGTGGTTGTGCATCTGCAGCTCATTATGTGGTTGTGCATCCATCTGCAGCTCATTATGTGGTTGTGCATCCACAGCTCATTATGTGGTTGTGCATCCTGCAGCTCATTATGTGGTTGTGCATCCACAGCTCATTATGTGGTTGTGCATCCACAGCTCATTATGTGGTTGTGCATCTGCAGCTCATTATGTGGTTGTGCATCCGCAGCTCATTATGTGGTTGTGCATCCACAGCTCATTATGTGGTTGTGCATCTGCAGCTCATTATGTGGTTGTGCATCCACAGCTCATTATGTGGTTGTGCATCTGCAGCTCATTATGTGGTTGTGCATCCACAGCTCATTATGTGGTTGTGCATCTGCAGCTCATTATGTGGTTGTGCATCTGCAGCTCATTATGTGGTTGTGCATCTGCAGCTCATTATGTGGTTGTGCATCTGCAGCTCATTATGTGGTTGTGCATCTGCAGCTCATTATGTGGTTGTGCATCCACAGCTCATTATGTGGTTGTGCATCCACAGCTCATTATGTGGTTGTGCATCTGCAGCTCATTATGTGGTTGTGCATCTGCAGCTCATTATGTGGTTGTGCATCCACAGCTCATTATGTGGTTGTGCATCTGCAGCTCATTATGTGGTTGTGCATCTGCAGCTCATTATGTGGTTGTGCATCTGCAGCTCATTATGTGGTTGTGCATCCGCAGCTCATTATGTGGTTGTGCATCCACAGCTCATTATGTGGTTGTGCATCTGCAGCTCATTATGTGGTTGTGCATCTGCAGCTCATTATGTGGTTGTGCATCCGCAGCTCATTATGTGGTTGTGCATCCACAGCTCATTATGTGGTTGTGCATCTGCAGCTCATTATGTGGTTGTGCATCTGCAGCTCATTATGTGGTTGTGCATCTGCAGCTCATTATGTGGTTGTGCATCCACAGCTCATTATGTGGTTGTGCATCCGCAGCTCATTATGTGGTTGTGCATCTGCAGCTCATTATGTGGTTGTGCATCCACAGCTCATTATGTGGTTGTGCATCTGCAGCTCATTATGTGGTTGTGCATCTGCAGCTCATTATGTGGTTGTGCATCTGCAGCTCATTATGTGGTTGTGCATCTGCAGCTCATTATGTGGTTGTGCATCCGCAGCTCATTATGTGGTTGTGCATCCACAGCTCATTATGTGGTTGTGCATCTGCAGCTCATTATGTGGTTGTGCATCCACAGCTCATTATGTGGTTGTGCATCCACAGCTCATTATGTGGTTGTGCATCCACAGCTCATTATGTGGTTGTGCATCCACAGCTCATTATGTGGTTGTGCATCTGCAGCTCATTATGTGGTTGTGCATCTGCAGCTCATTATGTGGTTGTGCATCTGCAGCTCATTATGTGGTTGTGCATCTGCAGCTCATTATGTGGTTGTGCATCTGCAGCTCATTATGTGGTTGTGCATCTGCAGCTCATTATGTGGTTGTGCATCTGCAGCTCATTATGTGGTTGTGCATCTGCAGCTCATTATGTGGTTGTGCATCCACAGCTCATTATGTGGTTGTGCATCTGCAGCTCATTATGTGGTTGTGCATCTGCAGCTCATTATGTGGTTGTGCATCTGCAGCTCATTATGTGGTTGTGCATCTGCAGCTCATTATGTGGTTGTGCATCCGCAGCTCATTATGTGGTTGTGCATCCACAGCTCATTATGTGGTTGTGCATCTGCAGCTCATTATGTGGTTGTGCATCCACAGCTCATTATGTGGTTGTGCATCTGCAGCTCATTATGTGGTTGTGCATCTGCAGCTCATTATGTGGTTGTGCATCCACAGCTCATTATGTGGTTGTGCATCTGCAGCTCATTATGTGGTTGTGCATCTGCAGCTCATTATGTGGTTGTGCATCTGCAGCTCATTATGTGGTTGTGCATCTGCAGCTCATTATGTGGTTGTGCATCTGCAGCTCATTATGTGGTTGTGCATCCACAGCTCATTATGTGGTTGTGCATCCACAGCTCATTATGTGGTTGTGCATCCACAGCTCATTATGTGGTTGTGCATCCACAGCTCATTATGTGGTTGTGCATCCACAGCTCATTATGTGGTTGTGCATCCACAGCTCATTATGTGGTTGTGCATCCACAGCTCATTATGTGGTTGTGCATCCACAGCTCATTATGTGGTTGTGCATCCACAGCTCATTATGTGGTTGGTAGCGCAAAAAAAAAAAAACAGGATTACAAAGGTGACTTTATGTGTGTATCACACCCCACTAAACTTTGTCTGTGTCAGACCCCACTAAACTTTGTCTGTGTCAGACCCCACTAAACTTTGTCTGTGTCAGACCCCACTAAACTTTGTCTGTGTCAGACCCCACTAAACTTTGTCTGTGTCAGACCCCACTAAACTTTGTCTGTGTCAGACCCCACTAAACTTTGTCTGTGTCAGACCCCACTAAACTTTGTCTGTGTCAGACCCCACTAAACTTTGTCTGTGTCAGACCCCACTAAACTTTGTCTGTGTCAGACCCCACTAAACTTTGTCTGTGTCAGACCCCACTAAACTTTGTCTGTGTCAGACCCCACTAAACTTTGTCTGTGTCAGACCCCACTAAACTTTGTCTGTGTCAGACCCCACTAAACTTTGTCTGTGTCAGACCCCACTAAACTTTGTCTGTGTCAGACCCCACTAAACTTTGTCTGTGTCAGACCCCACTAAACTTTGTCTGTGTCAGACCCCACTAAACTTTGTCTGTGTCAGACCCCACTAAACTTTGTCTGTGTCAGACCCCACTAAACTTTGTCTGTGTCAGACCCCACTAAACTTTGTCTGTGTCAGACCCCACTAAACTTTGTCTGTGTCAGACCCCACTAAACTTTGTCTGTGTCAGACCCCACTAAACTTTGTCTGTGTCAGACCCCACTAAACTTTGTCTGTGTCAGACCCCACTAAACTTTGTCTGTGTCAGACCCCACTAAACTTTGTCTGTGTCAGACCCCACTAAACTTTGTCTGTGTCAGACCCCACTAAACTTTGTCTGTGTCAGACCCCACTAAACTTTGTCTGTGTCAGACCCCCACTAAACTTTGTCTGTGTCAGACCCCACTAAACTTTGTCTGTGTCAGACCCCACTAAACTTTGTCTGTGTCAGACCCCACTAAACTTTGTCTGTGTCAGACCCCACTAAACTTTGTCTGTGTCAGACCCCACTAAACTTTGTCTGTGTCAGACCCCACTAAACTTTGTCTGTGTCAGACCCCACTAAACTTTGTCTGTGTCAGACCCCACTAAACTTTGTCTGTGTCAGACCCCACTAAACTTTGTCTGTGTCAGACCCCACTAAACTTTGTCTGTGTCAGACCCCACTAAACTTTGTCTGTGTCAGACCCCACTAAACTTTGTCTGTGTCAGACCCCACTAAACTTTGTCTGTGTCAGACCCCACTAAACTTTGTCTGTGTCAGACCCCACTAAACTTTGTCTGTGTCAGACCCCACTAAACTTTGTCTGTGTCAGACCCCACTAAACTTTGTCTGTGTCAGACCCCACTAAACTTTGTCTGTGTCAGACCCCACTAAACTTTGTCTGTGTCAGACCCCACTAAACTTTGTCTGTGTCAGACCCCACTAAACTTTGTCTGTGTCAGACCCCACTAAACTTTGTCTGTGTCAGACCCCACTAAACTTTGTCTGTGTCAGACCCCACTAAACTTTGTCTGTGTCAGACCCCACTAAACTTTGTCTGTGTCAGACCCCACTAAACTTTGTCTGTGTCAGACCCCACTAAACTTTGTCTGTGTCAGACCCCACTAAACTTTGTCTGTGTCAGACCCCACTAAACTTTGTCTGTGTCAGACCCCACTAAACTTTGTCTGTGTCAGACCCCACTAAACTTTGTCTGTGTCAGACCCCACTAAACTTTGTCTGTGTCAGACCCCACTAAACTTTGTCTGTGTCAGACCCCACTAAACTTTGTCTGTGTCAGACCCCACTAAACTTTGTCTGTGTCAGACCCCACTAAACTTTGTCTGTGTCAGACCCCACTAAACTTTGTCTGTGTCAGACCCCACTAAACTTTGTCTGTGTCAGACCCCACTAAACTTTGTCTGTGTCAGACCCCACTAAACTTTGTCTGTGTCAGACCCCACTAAACTTTGTCTGTGTCAGACCCCACTAAACTTTGTCTGTGTCAGACCCCACTAAACTTTGTCTGTGTCAGACCCCACTAAACTTTGTCTGTGTCAGACCCCACTAAACTTTGTCTGTGTCAGACCCCACTAAACTTTGTCTGTGTCAGACCCCACTAAACTTTGTCTGTGTCAGACCCCACTAAACTTTGTCTGTGTCAGACCCCACTAAACTTTGTCTGTGTCAGACCCCACTAAACTTTGTCTGTGTCAGACCCCACTAAACTTTGTCTGTGTCAGACCCCACTAAACTTTGTCTGTGTCAGACCCCACTAAACTTTGTCTGTGTCAGACCCCACTAAACTTTGTCTGTGTCAGACCCCACTAAACTTTGTCTGTGTCAGACCCCACTAAACTTTGTCTGTGTCAGACCCCACTAAACTTTGTCTGTGTCAGACCCCACTAAACTTTGTCTGTGTCAGACCCCACTAAACTTTGTCTGTGTCAGACCCCACTAAACTTTGTCTGTGTCAGACCCCACTAAACTTTGTCTGTGTCAGACCCCACTAAACTTTGTCTGTGTCAGACCCCACTAAACTTTATGTCTGTGTCAGACCCCACTAAACTTTGTCTGTGTCAGACCCCACTAAACTTTGTCTGTGTCACCCCACTAAACTTTGTCTGTGTCACACCCCACTAAACTTTGTCTGTGTCAGACCCCACTAAACTTTGTCTGTGTCAGACCTCACTAAACTTTATGTCTGTGTCAGACCCCACTAAACTTTATGTCTGTGTCAGACCCCACTAAACTTTATGTATGTGTCAGACCTCACTAAACTTTGTCTGTGTCAGACCCCACTAAACTTTATGTCTGTGTCAGACCCCACTAAACTTTATGTCTGTGTCAGACCCCACTAAACTTTATGTCTGTGTCAGACCCCACTAAACTTTATGTATGTGTCAGACCTCACTAAACTTTATGTCTGTGTCAGACCCCACTAAACTTTATGTCTGTGTCAGACCCCACTAAACTTTATGTCTGTGTCAGACCCCACTAAACTTTATGTCTGTGTCAGACCCCACTAAACTTTATGTCTGTGTCAGACCCCACTAAACTTTGTCTGTGTCAGACCCCACTAAACTTTATGTCTGTGTCAGACCCCACTAAACTTTATGTCTGTGTCAGACCCCACTAAACTTTATGTATGTGTCAGACCTCACTAAACTTTATGTCTGTGTCAGACCTCACTAAACTTTATGTCTGTGTCAGACCCCACTAAACTTTATGTCTGTGTCAGACCCCACTAAACTTTATGTATGTGTCAGACCTCACTAAACTTTATGTCTGTGTCAGACCCCACTAAAGTTTATGTCTGTGTCAGACCCCACTAAAGTTTATGTCTGTGTCAGACCCCACTAAACTTTATGCCTGTGTCAGACCCCACTAAAGTTTATGTCTGTGTCAGACCCCACTAAACTTTATGTCTGTGTCAGACCCCACTAAACTTTATGTCTGTGTCAGACCTCACTAAACTTTATGTCTGTGTCAGACCTCACTAAACTTTATGTCTGTGTCAGACCCCACTAAACTTTATGTATGTGTCAGACCTCACTAAACTTTATGTCTGTGTCAGACCCCACTAAACTTTGTCTTTGTCAGACCCCACTAAACTTTGTCTGTGTCAGACCCCACTAAACTTTGTCTGTGTCAGACCCCACTAAACTTTATGTATGTGTCAGACCTCACTAAACTTTATTTCTGTGTCAGACCCCACTAAACTTTATGTATGTGTCAGACCTCACTAAACTTTATGTCTGTGTCAGACCTCACTAAACTTTATGTATGTGTCAGACCTCACTAAACTTTATGTCTGTGTCAGACTCCACTAAACTTTATGTCTGTGTCAGACCCCACTAAAGTTTATGTCTGTGTCAGACCCCACTAAACTTTATGCCTGTGTCAGACCCCACTAAAGTTTATGCCTGTGTCAGACCCCACTAAAGTTTATGCCTGTGTCAGACCCCACTAAAGTTTATGCCTGTGTCAGACCCCACTAAACTTTACGTCTGTGTCAGACACCACTAAACTCAGTTACATCTTTACAAATATTAGTTGTTTCACATATTGCATTTGCTTCAGCTATGTCATGTACACAGTACTGAGTGGAGATATACACACACTCAGGAAATATCATATTATACGGTCATCAAACATACCTTCATTCATCTGGCCCGAGCAAAATGTAGATTCAATCTCAAGTTTTCAGATATCTTACCGTTTACACTGAATGTTTTGCCATATCTTGTATTAGACGGAGGTGCTGTCCCTGAGGCTGGATGTTACAACACTAAGTCTTGTGCTGTATCACACTCTCTCTCTCCATATACTTCACATTATATATCTTGAACTTCTCCATACAACCAGTACTGTCAGAGATACTCTAGCACCAACGTCGCTCTGTACCTGGAGTTTACCTGGAGAGAGTTCCGGGGGTCAACGCCCCCGCGGCCCGGTCTGTGACCAGGCCTCCTGTAATCTACTGACCTTTTAACTTTTTTTCCATTCGTGAATGTAATAACTTAATATTTTTCAATCTCATATACTAGTTCTAATAAATTCGTTTGCTAGTTTTTTCTGACAATTTTTTTAAACTTGTATTTGATAGTGAAAATTATGCTGGACTCTCTATTAGTTCAGTGGTAGTTTAATTTAAATCTAATTCCTTTGTGATAATTAGTGTATATGTGTGTGGCGCCATGCACGTTACTCTCACAAGTGTTGTCGCTGACACAAACTTGAGATCAACAAGTACGGAAAACAATTCAGTTTGTAAAGTAGAAATCCAGTTATTAATTCTAGTACACTTGTGTATTATATTTCATTCAGGTTGGTTTACAGTTTCAACATTTCCGTCGTCAGGTGGTCAGGTCGTCAGGTGGTCAGGTCGTCAGGTGGTCAGGTGGTCAGGTGGTCAGGTCGTCAGGTGGTCAGGTCGTCAGGTGGTCAGGTGGTCAGGTAGTCAGGTGGTCAGGGTTAAGGGAGACATCACAGTAGTGTATGTGATATTTTCCGTCCACAGGTCATGTATGTTCCGGAACACTGAGCTCAGCTTGTAGTTGAAGAGGATTGTGTATGATTAGTTGTGTAGGAGAGTAGATGAGCATAGTGATAATGTTCTTGCATGGCAACAACATTATTAGCATTTATAAGTAGCAGCAACACTGGCACCAAGTACTAACTGCAGCACTCAAAAGGCACTGCTAATAATAATATCAATGGCAGACACCACGAACAACAGTCAAGTTGACTAACACTCCAGCAGTTGCAGCAGCAACATGCAGGTGCTGCCATTACTCAAGTACTCCAAACATTGTATGAGTTTGACTTGTATCTGACTCCATATTGATTCACTCGTACCATAACTTACATGATCACCAGGCAGCAGCTTCACTCCTTCCATGACCATTATTTTAAGTATTATATCACCAATATTTGGTATAATTAATTATTTCCTCATATTAAGTACTCTGGCGATTAAAGATTAACCAAGAAAATCTTACGATTTCATTTTGTTTAAGTTATCAATTTTGTGCTGTGTTGAAGGACCAATACTGGTGCATGGTAATACTGGTGCATGGTAATACTGGTGCATGGTAATACTGGTGCATGGTAATACTGGTGCATGGTAATACTGGTGCATGGTAATACTGGTGCATGGTAATACTGGTGCATGGTAATACTGGTGCATGGTAATACTGGTGCATGGTAATACTGGTGCATGATAATACTGGTGCATGGTAATACTGGTGCATGGTAATACTGGTGTATGGTAATACTGGTGCATGGTAATACTGGTGCATGGTAATACTGGTGCATGATAATACTGGTGCATGGTAATACTGGTGCATGGTAATACTGGTGTATGGTAATACTGGTGCATGGTAATACTGGTGCATGGTAATACTGGTGTATGGTAATACTGGTGCATGGTAATACTGGTGCATGGTAATACTGGTGTATGGTAATACTGGTGCATGGTAATACTGGTGCATGGTAATACTGGTGCATGGTAATACTGGTGCATGGTAATACTGGTGTATGGTAATACTGGTGCATGGTAATACTGGTGCATGGTAATACTGGTGCATGGTAATACTGGTGCATGGTAATACTGGTGCATGGTAATACTGGTGTATGGTAATACTGGTGCATGGTAATACTGGTGCATGGTAATACTGGTGCATGGTAATACTGGTGCATGGTAATACTGGTGCATGGTAATACTGGTGCATGGTAATACTGGTGCATGATAATACTGGTGCATGGTAATACTGGTGCATGGTAATACTGGTGTATGGTAATACTGGTGCATGGTAATACTGGTGCATGGTAATACTGGTGTATGGTAATACTGGTGCATGGTAATACTGGTGCATGGTAATACTGGTGTATGGTAATACTGGTGCATGGTAATACTGGTGCATGGTAATACTGGTGCATGGTAATACTGGTGCATGGTAATACTGGTGTATGGTAATACTGGTGCATGGTAATACTGGTGCATGGTAATACTGGTGCATGGTAATACTGGTGCATGGTAATACTGGTGCATGGTAATACTGGTGTATGGTAATACTGGTGCATGGTAATACTGGTGCATGGTAATACTGGTGCATGGTAATACTGGTGCATGGTAATACTGGTGTATGGTAATACTGGTGCATGGTAATACTGGTGCATGGTAATACTGGTGCATGGTAATACTGGTGCATGGTAATACTGGTGCATGGTAATACTGGTGCATGGTAATACTGGTGCATGGTAATACTGGTGCATGGTAATACTGGTGCATGGTAATACTGGTGCATGGTAATACTGGTGCATGGTAACACTGGTGCATGGTAATACTGGTGTATGGTAATACTGGTGCATGGTAATACTGGTGCATGATAATACTGGTGCATGGTAATACTGGTGCATGGTAATACTGGTGCATGGTAATACTGGTGCATGGTAACACTGGTGCATGGTAATACTGGTGCATGATAATACTGGTGCATGGTAATACTGGTGCATGATAATACTGGTGCATGATAATACTGGTGCATGGTAACACTGGTGCATGGTAATACTGGTGCATGATAATACTGGTGCATGTTAATACTGGTGCATGGTAACACTGGTGCATGGTAATACTGGTGCATGGTAACACTGGTGCATGGTAACACTGGTGCATGGTAATACTGGTGCATGGTAACACTGGTGCATGGTAATACTGGTGCATGGTAACACTGGTGCATGGTAATACTGGTGCATGGTAACACTGGTGCATGATAATACTGGTGCATGGTAATACTGCTGCATGGTAACACTGGTGCATGGTAACACTGGTGCATGATAATACTGGTGCATGGTAATACTGGTGCATGATAATACTGGTGCATGGTAATACTGGTGCATGATAATACTGGTGCATGGTAATACTGGTGCATGGTAATACTGGTGCATGGTAACACTGGTGCATGATAATACTGGTGCATGGTAACACTGGTGCATGGTAATACTGGTGCATGGTAACACTGGTGCATGGTAACACTGGTGCATGGTAATACTGGTGCATGATAATACTGGTGCATGGTAACACTGGTGCATGGTAACACTGGTGCATGGTAACACTGGTGCATGGTAATACTGGTGCATGGTAATACTGGTGCATGGTAATACTGGTGCATGGTAATACTGGTGCATGGTAATACTGGTGCATGATAATACTGGTGCATGGTAACACTGGTGCATGGTAACACTGGTGCATGGTAACACTGGTGCATGGTAATACTGGTGCATGGTTATACTGGTGCATGATAATACTGGTGCATGGTAACACTGGTGCATGGTAATACTGGTGCATGGTAACACTGGTGCATGGTAATACTGGTGCATGGTAATACTGGTGCATAGTAATACTGGTGCATTGTAATACTGGTGCATGGTAATACTGGTGCATGATAATACTGGTGCATGGTAATACTGGTGCATGTTAATACTGGTGCATGGTAATACTGGTGCATAGTAATACTGGTGCAAGGTAATACTGGTGCATGGTAATACTGGTGCATGGTAATACTGGTGCATGGTAATACTGGTGCATAGTAATACTGGCGCATGGTAACACTGGTGCATGGTAACACTGGTTCATGGTAATACTGGTGCATAGTAATACTGGTGCATGGTAATACTGGTGCATGGTAACACTGGTGCATGGTAATACTGGTGCATAGTAATACTGGTGCATGGTAATACTGGTGCATGGTAATACTGGTGCATGGTAATACTGGTGCATGGTAACACTGGTGCATTGTAATACTGGTGCATAGTAATACTGGTGCATGGTAATACTGGTGCATGGTAACACTGGTGCATGGTAATACTGGTGCATAGTAATACTGGTGCATGATAATACTGGTGCATGGTAATACTGGTGCATGATAATACTGGTGCATGGTAATACTGGTGCATGATAATACTGGTGCATGGTAATACTGGTGCATGGTAATACTGGTGCATGATAATACTGGTGCATGGTAATACTGGTGCATGATAATACTGGTGCATGGTAATACTGGTGCATGATAATACTGGTGCATGGTAATACTGGTGCATGGTAATACTGGTGCATGGTAATACTGGTGCATGGTAATACTGGCGCATGGTAATACTGGTGCATGGTAATACTGGTGCATGGTAATACTGGTGCATGGTAATACTGGTGCATGGTAACACTGGTGCATGGTAATACTGGTGCATGGTAATACTGGTGCATGGTAATACTGGTGCATGGTAATACTGGTGCATGGTAATACTGGTGCATGATAATACTGGTGCATGGTAATACTGGTGCATGATAATACTGGTGCATGGTAATACTGGTGCATGATAATACTGGTGCATGGTAATACTGGTGCATGATAATACTGGTGCATGATAATACTGGTGCATGATAATACTGGTGCATGATAATACTGGTGTATGATAGTACAAGTGCATGATAATACTGGTGCATGATAATACTGGTGCATGATAATACTGGTGCATGATAATACTGGTGCATGGTAATACTGGTGCATGATAATACTGGTGCATGATAATACTGGTGCATGATAATACTCGTGCATGATAATACTGGTGCATGGTAATACTGGTGCATGATAATACTGGTGCATGATAATACTGGTGCATGATAATACTGGTGCATGGTAATACTGGTGCATGGTAATACTGGTGCATGATAGTATAAGTGCATGGTAATACTGGTGCATTGTAATACTGGTGCATGGTAATACTGGTGCATGATAATACTGGTGCATGATAATACTGGTGCATGATAATACTGGTGCATGATAATACTGGTGTATGATAGTACAAGTGCATGGTAATACTGGTGCATGATAATACTGGTGCATGATAATACTGGTGTATGATAGTACAAGTGCATGATAATACTGGTGCATGATAATACTGGTGCATGATAATACTGGTGCATGGTAATACTGGTGCATGATAATACTGCTGCATGATAATACTGGTGCATGATAATACTGCTGCATGATAATACTGGTGCATAATAATACTGGTGCATGATAATACTGGTGCATGATAATACTGGTGCATGATAATACTGGTGCATGGTAATACTGGTGCATGATAATACTGGTGCATGATAATACTGGTGCATGATAATACTGGTGCATGATAATACTGGTGCATGGTAATACTGGTGCATGATAGTATAAGTGCATGGTAATACTGGTGCATGGTAATACTGGTGCATGATAATACTGGTGCATGATAATACTGGTGCATGGTAATACTGGTGCATGATAATACTGGTGCATGATAATACTGGTGCATGATAATACTGGTGCATGATAATACTGGTGTATGATAGTACAAGTGCATGGTAATACTGGTGCATGATAATACTGGTGCATGATAATACTGGTGTATGATAGTACAAGTGCATGATAATACTGGTGCATGATAATACTGGTGCATGATAATACTGGTGCATGGTAATACTGGTGCATGATAATACTGGTGCATGATAATACTGGTGCATGATAATACTGCTGCATGATAATACTGGTGCATAATAATACTGGTGCATGATAATACTTGTGCATGATAATACTGGTGCATGATAATACTTGTGCATGATAATACTGGTGCATGATAATACTGGTGCATGATAATACTGGTGCATAATAATTCTGGTGCATAATAATACTGGTGCATGATAATACTGGTGCATGATAATACTGGTGCATGATAATACTGGTGCATGATAATACTGGTGCATAATAATACTGGTGCATAATAATACTGGTGCATGGTAATACTGGTGCATGGTAATACTGGTGCATGGTAATACTGGTGCATGATAATACTGGTGCATGATAATACTGGTGCATGGTAATACTGGTGCATGATAATACTGGTGCATGATAATACTGGTGCATGATAATACTGGTGCATGATAATACTGGTGCATGGTAATACTGGTGCATGGTAATACTGGTGCATGATAATACTGGTGCATGATAATACTGGTGCATGATAATACTGGTGCATGGTAATACTGGTGCATGATAATACTGGTGCATGATAATACTGGTGCATGGTAATACTGGTGCATTATAATACTGGTGCATGGTAATACTGGTGCATGATAATACTGGTGCATGATAATACTGGTGCATGATAATACTGGTGCATGATAATACTGGTGCATGATAATACTGGTGCATGATAATACTGGTGCATGGTAATACTGGTGCATGATAATACTGGTGCATGGTAATACTGGTGCATGATAATACTGGTGCATGATAATACTGGTGCATGATAATACTGGTGCATGGTAATACTGGTGCATGATAATACTGGTGCATGATAATACTGGTGCATGATAATACTGGTGCATGATAATACTGGTGCATGATAATACTGGTGCATGGTAATACTGGTGCATGGTAATACTGGTGCATGGTAATACTGGTGCATGATAATACTGGTGCATGATAATACTGGTGCATGGTAATACTGGTGCATGATAATACTGGTGCATGATAATACTGGTGCATGATAATACTGGTGCATGATAATACTGGTGCATGGTAATACTGGTGCATGGTAATACTGGTGCATGATAATACTGGTGCATGATAATACTGGTGCATGATAATACTGGTGCATGGTAATACTGGTGCATGATAATACTGGTGCATGATAATACTGGTGCATGGTAATACTGGTGCATTATAATACTGGTGCATGGTAATACTGGTGCATGATAATACTGGTGCATGATAATACTGGTGCATGATAATACTGGTGCATGATAATACTGGTGCATGATAATACTGGTGCATGATAATACTGGTGCATGATAATACTGGTGCATGATAATACTGGTGCATGGTAATACTGGTGCATGGTAATACTGGTGCATGATAATACTGGTGCATGATAATACTGGTGCATGATAATACTGGTGCATGGTAATACTGGTGCATGATAATACTGGTGCATGATAATACTGGTGCATGGTAATACTGGTGCATTATAATACTGGTGCATGGTAATACTGGTGCATGATAATACTGGTGCATGATAATACTGGTGCATGATAATACTGGTGCATGATAATACTGGTGCATGATAATACTGGTGCATGATAATACTGGTGCATGGTAATACTGGTGCATGGTAATACTGGTGCATGGTAATACTGGTGCATGATAATACTGGTGCATGATAATACTGGTGCATGGTAATACTGGTGCATGGTAATACTGGTGCATGATAATACTGGTGCATGATAATACTGGTGCATGATAATACTGGTGCATGATAATACTGGTGCATGATAATACTGGTGCATGGTAATACTGGTGCATGGTAATACTGGTGCATGGTAATACTGGTGCATGGTAATACTGGTGCATGATAATACTGGTGCATGATAATACTGGTGCATGGTAATACTGGTGCATGATAATACTGGTGCATGATAATACTGGTGCATGATAATACTGGTGCATGATAATACTGGTGCATGATAATACTGGTGCATGGTAATACTGGTGCATGGTAATACTGGTGCATGATAATACTGGTGCATGATAATACTGGTGCATGATAATACTGGTGCATGGTAATACTGGTGCATGATAATACTGGTGCATGATAATACTGGTGCATGGTAATACTGGTGCATTATAATACTGGTGCATGATAATACTGGTGCATGATAATACTGGTGCATGATAATACTGGTGCATGATAATACTGGTGCATGATAATACTGGTGCATGATAATACTGGTGCATGATAATACTGGTGCATGATAATACTGGTGCATGGTAATACTGGTGCATGATAATACTGGTGCATGATAATACTGGTGCATGATAATACTGGTGTATGATAATACTGGTGCATGATAATACTGGTGTATGATAATACTGGTGCATGATAATACTGGTGTATGATAATACTGGTGCATGATAATACTGGTGCATGATAATACTGGTGTATGATAATACTGGTGCATGATAGTACTGGTGCATGATAATACTGGTGCATGATAATACTGGTGCATGATAATACTGGTGTATGATAGAACAAGTGCACGGTAATACTTGTGCATGATAATACTGGTGTATGATAGAACAAGTGCACGGTAATACTTGTGCATGATAATACTGGTGCATGATAATACTGGTGCATGGTAATACTGGTGCATGATAATACTGGTGCATGATAATACTGGTGCATGGTAATACTGGTGCATGATAATACTGGTGCATGATAATACTGGTGCACGGTAATACTTGTGCATGATAATACTGGTGCATGATAATACTGGTGCATGATAATACTGGTGCATGATAATACTGGTGCATGGTAATACTGGTGCATGGTAATACTGGTGTATGATAATACTGGTGCATGATAATACTGGTGCACGGTAATACTTGTGCATGATAATACTGGTGCATGATAATACTGGTGCATGATAATACTGGTGCATGGTAATACTGGTGCATGATAATACTGGTGCATGATAATACTGGTGCACGGTAATACTTGTGCATGATAATACTGGTGCATGATAATACTGGTGCATGATAATACTGGTGCATGGTAATACTGGTGCATGATAAAACTGGTGCATGGTAATACTGGTGCATGGTAATACTGGTGTATGATAATACTGGTGCATGGTAATACTGGTGCATGATAATACTGGTGTATGATAATACTGGTGCATGGTAATACTGGTGCATGATAATACTGGTGCATGGTAATACTGGTGCATGGTAATACTGGTGTATGATAATACTGGTGCATGGTAATACTGGTGCATGATAATACTGGTGTATGATAATACTGGTGCATGGTAATACTGGTGCATGATAATACTGGTGTATGATAATACTGGTGTATGATAGAACAAGTGCATGGTAATCTATCAACGATCTTATATGTTCTAAATACATAATTTATGGAGTACTAACATTATACTCTACAACACCTATGTGACATTATACTCTACAACACCTATGTGACATTATACTCTACAACACCTATGTGACATTATACTCTACAACACCTGTGTGACATTATACTCTACAACACCTGTGTGACATTATACTCTACAACACCTATGTGACATTATACTCTACAACACCTATGTGACATTATACTCTACAACACCTGTGTGACATTATACTCTACAACACCTGTGTGACATTATACTCTACAACACCTATGTGACATCATACTCTACAACACCTATGTGACATAAACTCTACTACACCTATGTGACATTATACTCTACAACACCTATGTGACATTATACTCTACAACACCTATGTGACATTATACTCTACAACACCTGTGTGACATTATACTCTACAACACCTGTGTGACATTGTACTCTACAACACCTATGTGACATCATACTCTACAACACCTATGTGACATAAACTCTACTACACCTATGTGACATTATACTCTACAACACCTATGTGACATTATACTCTACAACACCTATGTGACATTATACTCTACAACACCTATGTGACATTATACTCTACAACACCTATGTGACATTATACTCTACAACACCTATGTGACATTATACTCTACAACACCTGTGTGACATTATACTCTACAACACCTGTGTGACATTATACTCTACAACACCTGTGTGACATTATACTCTACAACACCTGTGTGTCATTATACTTTACAACACCTATGTGACATTATATTCTACAACACCTATGTGACATTATACTCTACAACACCTATGTGACATTATACTCTACAACACCTATGTGACATTATACTCTACAACACCTATGTGACATTATACTCTACAACACCTATGTGACATTATACTCTACAACACCTGTGTGACATTATACTCTACAACACCTATGTGACATTATACTCTACAACACCTATGTGACATTATACTCTACAACACCTGTGTGACATTATACTCTACAACACCTGTGTGACATTATACTCTACAACACCTATGTGACATCATACTCTACAACACCTATGTGACATAAACTCTACTACACCTATGTGACATTATACTCTACAACACCTATGTGACATTATACTCTACAACACCTATGTGACATTATACTCTACAACACCTATGTGACATTATACTCTACAACACCTATGTGACATTGTACTCTACAACACCTATGTGACATTATACTCTACAACACCTATGTGACATTATACTCTACAACACCTATGTGACATTATACTCTACAACACCTATGTGACATTATACTCTACAACACCTATGTGACATTATACTCTACAACACCTATGTGACATTATACTCTACAACACCTGTGTGACATTATACTCTACAACACCTGTGTGACATTATACTCTACAACACCTGTGTGACATTATACTCTACAACACCTGTGTGACATTATACTCTACAACACCTATGTGACATTATACTCTACAACACCTATGTGACATTATACTCTACAACACCTATGTGACATTATACTCTACAACACCTATGTGACATTATACTCTACAACACCTATGTGACATTATACTCTACAACACCTATGTGACATTATACTCTACAACACCTGTGTGACATTATACTCTACAACACCTATGTGACATTATACTCTACAACACCTATGTGACATAATACTCTACAACACCTCTGTGACATTATACTCTACAACACCTGTGTGACATTATACTCTACAACACCTCTGTGACATTATACTCTACAACACCT
>NW_027200081.1:0-7500 GCF_038502225.1 Cherax quadricarinatus
TACACACACACACACACACACGTTATTTACATCCCCTTTATTTATTACTGTTTTCCATTTATACACATCGATCATATCCCCCCTAATTCTACGCCTTTCTAGAGAGTGCATATTCAGGGCCCTCAGTCTATCCTCATAGGGAAGATTTCTGATACATGGGATCAACTTTGTCATCCTCCTCCGTACGTTTTCCAGAACATATATATCCATTCCGTAATACGGTGACCAGAACTGTGTAGCATAATCTAAGTGAGGCCTAACCAATGATATATAGAGTTGAAGAACAATCTGAGGACTCCTGTTATTTACGCTTCTTGATATGAAGCCAAGAATTATATTCGCTGTATTGCGAACACTTATGCACTGTTGTCTTGGTTTTAGATTACTGCTAACCAGAACTACTAAATCTTGTCCGTATTCGGTAATATTAAGATCTACATTATTTGGTTTATAAGTGTCGTGGTTATTTTCCTTTACCAGGCTTAGAACTTTGCATCTGTCTATGTTAAGCTGCATCTGCTACATCTCCGACCACTGCATCAGCTTAGCCAGATGTTGTACATAAATGGCTCATAGAACCGACAGATTGATGAATTAGACACATGTGCAACACTTGGGTATCTTGAGGAAACGTTTCGCCACACAGATGCTTCATCAGTCCAATATAAAGAAGAGTGGTGAAGTAATCAGTCCCTGAGGGGACTGATTACTTCAAACGACGTTTCGTTCATTGGAGCCTCCTGTGCTAGTGAAACATCATCAATAAAGCTCATTGTATGGGCGAAACGTCTTCAATAAAAATTCCATGCAACTCCATTTGTCTCTGTCGAGGGAAGGGGAGCTGCAGTTCCTCGGATCAAGATCCCTTGACTAGCATGAAGGTGATGGTGATGGTGATGGTGACTGACAGATGGTGATGACTGACAGGTGGTGATGACTGACGGGTGGTGATGACTGACAGATGACTGATAGAGGTGATAACTGACAGCTGGTGATGATCGATAGATGGTGATGACTGACAGCTGGTGATGACTGACAGGTGGTGGTAACTGACAGATGGCTATGAGTAAAGTGGTTAGTGACAGGTGGTGGTCAGTGACAGCTATTGTACTGATCCAGGGGTCTGTCACTACTCCTTGACAGGTGGGGCAGCTGGAGCCAGACACCACCTACCGTCTGCAGGTGTGGGCGGCCAATGACAAGGGCGCCAGTCCTTCCGTCCACCTGCGAGCCTTCACCACCCACCCGCCCACACACCAGCACACCGCCCATGGTAAGTACCTCACCACCGCCCATACACCCACCCGCCCACGGTAAACAAAAGCTAGTGCCATCAAAGTAAATAGCGTTGAAATAAAGAGAGAGTAACGGAGGTAGTTCCAGACATCGTAGCTCACACAGAAACCAAACTATAAAACAATATTTGATACAGTAGGGTAGAGTGGCAAGTATTGAAGAAAGGAAGAAAGACAAGGAATAGAATATCCATCCCGTGAATTGTACTGGTTAGTTTATTGTACACCCCATATCCAACCTGTTGATGATAGTGGCTAGCTTATCATACACCCCGTATCCATCCTGTGGACGATAGTGGCCTGGAATAAGCCGGCGAGACTAGACCTGATTTTTACCTTCAAGACATCAGACATGGGAGAAATACCCACCACTAGCACTTCCTCCAACAACCCTTTGTCAGAATCACTTGTAATGACGGATATTTTATCCACGCCATTTGCAACCATGGGACCAACTGCTGACTGATGATACAATCACAGGTATCGATTATCCAGAGGGAATACATAATGAGAAGAGCTGTGGGGGGGGGGAAAGAGAGACCAGACTACGAAAGAGTGAATTGTGTCTGAGCGGGAGATTTCCTGAAGTCAGAGACCTGCAGGAAGTATAACTGGGGTAGGAAGACACCGTGAGAGCTGCCGGAGTGCCTGTCAGGAGGGTGCCAGGAGGAAGGAAGGTGCTAGGAGGAAGGAAGGAAGGTGCCAAAAATAAGGTACCAGGAAGAGGGGAGGTGCCAGGAAGAAGGAAAGAAGGAAGGGAGGTCCCAGGAGGAAGGAAGGAATGTCCCAGGAGGAGGAGAACGAGGGAGGTAGGAGGAAATATATACAGAAGTGGAGGAGGAGAGATAGGAAGAGGCAGGAGGACAAGATTATTTAAAATGCAAAGATCAAGAAGACAACACAAAGTACTGAATACCTCTCTGATGATACCACTGATACCATCCATTCACTGGACTGATACCACTGATACCATCCATTCACTGGACTGATACCATTGATACCATCCATTCACTGGACTGATACCATCCATTCACTGGACTGATACCACTGATACCATCCATTCACTGGACTGATACCATCCATTCACTGGACTGATACCACTGATACCATCCATTCACTGGACTGATACCATCCATTCACTGGACTGATACCACTGATACCATCCATTCACTGGACTGATACCACTGATACCATCCATTCACTGGACTGATACCACTGATGCCATCCATTCACTGGACTGATACCATTGATACCATCCATTCACTGGACTGATACCACTGATACCATCCATTCACTGGACTGATACCACTGATACCATCCATTCACTGGACTGATACCACTGATACCATCCATTCACTGGACTGATACCACTGATACCATCCATTCACTGGACTGATACCACTGATACCATCCATTCACTGGACTGATACCACTGATACCATCCATTCACTGGACTGATACCACTGATGCCATCCACTCACTGGACTGATACCACTGATGCCATCCATTCACTGGACTGATACCATTGATACCATCCATTCACTGGACTGATACCACTGATACCATCCATTCACTGGACTGATACCACTGATACCATCCATTCACTGGATTGATACAATTGATACCATCCATTCACTGGACTGATACCACTGATACCATCCATTCACTGGACTGATACCACTGATGCCATCCACTCACTGGACTGATACCACTGATGCCATCCATTCACTGGACTGATACCATTGATACCATCCATTCACTGGACTGATACCACTGATACCATCCATTCACTGGACTGATACCACTGATACCATCCATTCACTGGATTGATACAATTGATACCATCCATTCACTGGACTGATACCACTGATACCATCCATTCACTGGACTGATACCACTGATACCATCCATTCACTGGACTGATACCACTGATACCATCCATTCACTGGACTGATACCACTGATACCATCCATTCACTGGACTGATACCACTGATACCATCCATTCACTGGACTGATACCACTGATACCATCCATTCACTGGACTGATACCACTGATACCATCCATTCACTGGACTGATACCATTGATACCATCCATTCACTGGACTGATACCACTGATACCATCCATTCACTGGACAGATACCACTGATACCATCCATTCACTGGACTGATACCACTGATATCATCCACTGATACCAAAACTGTCTCCAAACAATTACAACGTCTCCTCAGTAAGTATCCCGGTATCACACACCTGTCTTACTTGGTATCCCCTCAAAAGGTATTCCTTTCAATTGATTACCTGATCTCTCTCTCTCTCTCTCTCTCTCTCTCTCTCTCTCTCTCTCTCTCTCTCTCTCTCTCTCTCTCTCTCTCGCTCTCCCTCTCTCTCTCTCTCTCGCTCTCGCTCTCTCTCTCTTTGTAATAAACTTTAATATCCTCTTTTCCAGTGGTGGCAGAGGTGCGGGAAGGCGGCAGTGACGGCAGTGACGCCGGCGGTGGCAGCAGGGATGGCAGCGGTGACAGGTGAGGGGGGAGGGGGAGGGGAAGACAGTGAGGGAGGGGGGAGGGGGAGGGAGGGGAGGGGTAGACACAACATAACATGCAAGCTGAGGCAGTGTGATCTTTTCTGGAGACAACTGTATTTTTTCTAGGATTAACGTGATCTATGTTAGGATTAACGTGATTTTTACTAGGATTAACGTGATTTTTTTCTAGGATTAACGTGGGTTTTGTTAGGATTAACGTGATTTTTACTAGGATTAACGTGATTTTTTTCTAGGATTAACGTGGGTTTTGTTAGGATTAACGTGATTTTTACTAGGATTAACGTGATTTTTTTCTAGGATTAACGTGATTTTTGTTAGGGTTAACGTGATTTTTACTAGCATTAACGTGATTTTTTCTAGGATTAACGTGATCTATGTTAGGATTAACGTGATTTTTACTAGGATTAACGTGATTTTTTTTCTAGGATTAACGTGATTTTTGTTAGGATTAACGTGAATTTTACTAGGATTAACGTGATTTTTACTTAGATTAACCTGATTTTTCTAGGATTAACGTGATTTTTACTAGGATTAACCTGATTTTTCTGGATTAACGTGATTTTTACTAGGATTAAGGTAATTTTTACTAGGAATAACGTGATTTTTTTCTAGTATTAATGTCATGTTTATTATTATTAACGTGATTTTTACTAGGATTAACGCGATTATTGTAAGAACAACGTGATTTTTTGTAAGATTAACGTGATTTTTGTAAGAACAACGTGATTTTTTGTAAGATTAACGTGATTTTTGTAAGAACAACGTGATTTTTTGTAAGATTAACGTGATTTTGAAGGCTCTGGTTACGACGACTTTAAAACCTTGCCTTAGAACGACGGTTTTGAAGCTCTAAATACAGCTGTGCTGGTATATTGGTATACCCACTCGGTATACCAATATACCAGCACGATATACCAACATACCAGCACAGTATACCAACCTACCAGCACAGTATACCAACCTACCAGCACGGTATACCAACATACCAGCACAGTATACCAACCTACCAGCACGGTATACCAACATACCAGCACAGTATACCAACATACCAGCACAGTATACTAACATACCAGCACAGTATACTAACATACCAGCACAGTATACCAACCTACCAGCACGGTATACCAACATACCAGCACAGTATACTAACATACCAGCACAGTATACTAACATACCAGCACAGTATACTAACATACCAGCACAGTATACCAACCTACCAGCACGGTATACCAACATACCAGCACAGTATACTAACATACCAGCACAGTATACTAACATACCAGCACAGTATACTAACATACCAGCACAGTATACTAACATACCAGCACAGTATACTAACATACCAGCACAGTATACTAACATACCAGCACAGTATACTAACATACCAGCACAGTATACTAACATACCAGCACAGTATACCAACATACCAGCACAGTATACCAACCTACCAGCACGGTATACCAACATACCAGCACAGTATACTAACATACCAGCACAGTATACTAACATACCAGCACAGTATACTAACATACCAGCACAGTATACTAACATACCAGCACAGTATACTAACATACCAGCACAGTATACCAACATACCAGCACAGTATACTAACATACCAGCACAGTATACCAACATACCAGCACAGTATACTAACATACCAGCACAGTATACTAACATACCAGCACAGTATACTAACATACCAGCACAGTATACTAACATACCAGCACAGTATACTAACATACCAGCACAGTATACTAACATACCAGCACAGTATACCAACATACCAGCACAGTATACTAACATACCAGCACAGTATACTAACATACCAGCACAGTATACTAACATACCAGCACAGTATACTAACATACCAGCACAGTATACTAACATACCAGCACAGTATACTAACATACCAGCACAGTATACCAACATACCAGCACAGTATACTAACATACCAGCACAGTATACTAACATACCAGCACAGTATACCAACATACCAGCACAGTATACTAACATACCAGCACAGTATACTAACATACCAGCACAGTATACCAACATACCAGCACAGTATACTAACATACCAGCACAGTATACCAACCTACCAGCACGGTATACCAACATACCAGCACAGTATACCAACATACCAGCACAGTATACTAACATACCAGCACAGTATACTAACATACCAGCACAGTATACCAACATACCAGCACAGTATACTAACATACCAGCACAGTATACCAACATACCAGCACAGTATACCAACCTACCAGCACGGTATACCAACATACCAGCACAGTATACCAACATACCAGCACAGTATACTAACATACCAGCACAGTATACTAACATACCAGCACAGTATACTAACATACCAGCACAGTATACTAACATACCAGCACAGTATACCAACATACCAGCACAGTATACTAACATACCAGCACAGTATACTAACATACCAGCACAGTATACCAACATACCAGCACAGTATACCAACATACCAGCACAGTATACTAACATACCAGCACAGTATACTAACATACCAGCACAGTATACCAACATACCAGCACAGTATACTAACATACCAGCACAGTATACTAACATACCAGCACAGTATACTAACATACCAGCACAGTATACTAACATACCAGCACAGTATACTAACATACCAGCACAGTATACTAACATACCAGCACAGTATACCAACATACCAGCACAGTATACAAACATACCAGCACAGTATACTAACATACCAGCACAGTATACCAACATACCAGCACAGTATACTAACATACCAGCACAGTATACTAACATACCAGCACAGTATACTAACATACCAGCACAGTATACTAACATACCAGCACAGTATACCAACATACCAGCACAGTATACTAACATACCAGCACAGTATACTAACATACCAGCACAGTATACCAACATACCAGCACAGTATACTAACATACCAGCACAGTATACTAACATACCAGCACAGTATACCAACCTACCAGCACGGTATACCAACATACCAGCACAGTATACCAACATACCAGCACAGTATACTAACATACCAGCACAGTATACTAACATACCAGCACAGTATACCAACATACCAGCACAGTATACTAACATACCAGCACAGTATACCAACATACCAGCACAGTATACCAACCTACCAGCACGGTATACCAACATACCAGCACAGTATACCAACATACCAGCACAGTATACTAACATACCAGCACAGTATACTAACATACCAGCACAGTATACTAACATACCAGCACAGTATACTAACATACCAGCACAGTATACCAACATACCAGCACAGTATACTAACATACCAGCACAGTATACTAACATACCAGCACAGTATACTAACATACCAGCACAGTATACTAACATACCAGCACAGTATACCAACATACCAGCACAGTATACTAACATACCAGCACAGTATACCAACATACCAGCACAGTATACCAATATACCAGCACAGTATACTAACATACCAGCACAGTATACTAACATACCAGCACAGTATACTAACATACCAGCACAGTATACCAACATACCAGCACAGTATACCAACCTACCAGCACGGTATACCAACATACCAGCACAGTATACTAACATACCAGCACAGTATAGTAACATACCAG
>NW_027200081.1:15000-24563 GCF_038502225.1 Cherax quadricarinatus
GTGGCTAGTGATTGTGGCTGGTGATTGTGGCTGGACAGTGTGTGTATATATAGTATCCATGTTCGGACACTATATACTGGAAACTCTTCTAACTACTTCTGAAGCGTCGAAATATGCTATAAAATCATGTTTTGGAGTTATTTTCTATAGCAGGTGATAATTTCCATTCCACATGCACTGGACATAGTCGTAATCAGGGGTTGCTATTATACCTGGGAAAATAATATTTCCTTGTCTCCTCCTGTACAGGAAGACCCCAGGTATGCCCACCTGGATCTGGAGGCAGGGAAACAGGTCAGCTGGGCAGCTCGCAGGTCGCGAGCGGTGCCCACTGTATACGCTACCCTGGATACCCGGCGTGTTCACTCCCGTGTTACCTTCGACCTGAGACAGTCGCACAGTCAAGCCAGTCTGGACCAGTCACGGGGCCACGATCTGGCCTACAGCGACGACTCGTCGCACGACCTGTCCTACCCTCACCATCACGCGTCCCACGACTTGGCACGACCCTTATTGGATGACGACCCTCCGCCAGACACCTCCTCTTTTGTGTCTAAACGAGAGAGTTCGGTTTGATACATCAGATGACGACCTTCTTAAGGACTACTACTAACCCCCCTCCCCACACCCACCCTTCCCCAACACAAGGTATAAGTTAGAAGTGACGACTAACAACCTTGACGACCAGCTGTATGACCAACAACAACAACGTGTGCGCACTGTTACAGTTTTGCTCAAGAGTTCCGTAGCATTGCAAGTATCGCCTGTCATCCGGTTCGAAGCACCAACATCACTGAAACTCTAATTGCCGATGTCAATTCCTTTCAATCACACTACACCCAGGTATCAATAAGACGACAGAGGATTAAGCCTCCACCATTACTGGCTCTGAATAACACACACACACACACACACACACACACACACACACACACACACACACACACACACACACACACACACACACACACACACACACACACACACACACACATACTTAGTGATCAACATGGGTTTAGCACTTGTTATAACCCAATTTAAAAAGATCAGATCTCACCGTTGACATCAATCCCTCTTCACCCAGGTCTCACCCTGACATCACTTAACCATCAATGATTCCTTTCATGTCTTAGAGATCAGAGTCTTTGACATTTCCTGTACAAATGTCCTCCTTCCTCCTCCTCCTCTTCCTATTTGATATCGGTATATATTTGAGGGTAAATATTTGCATATGTAAAGTTTGCTGGGGACTTTCCTTGGATGCTGCTGAAGACGTCAAACAACTCTCCAAAAGACCAGGAGTTTATCCCCTGCCTTGAGATGTAGTTTTCTTTGATAGCGGAGAGAGAGAGGGGGGGTAATAGAGAGAGAGATTAATAGAGAGATACGGCAATAGACAGAGAGAGAGAGTAATATAGGGAGAGAGAGAGAGGGTAATAGAGAAATAGAAAGAGAGACAGACAGACAGACAGACAGACAGAGACATACAGAGACAGAATAATATAAAGAGAGAGAGAGATATAGAGAAAGTAATATAAAGAGAGAGAGGGAAAAACTGAGAGAGGGACTGAGTCAATAAGCAAGGGACTAAGTCAGCAAATCAGGCAACTGAGTGAGTTGATAAGTGAATGAGTGGGGGGGAAAGAGCGAATAACTGAACAGGCAAGTGAATAACCGAGAGAACTGAATGAGAGAGAACACCAGTGAGAACACCAGTGAGAGTGATGAGAAGTTCTCACGCACCGTGGAAAAAAATATATTACTTGAGCATTCCCCATCAGACTTAGCAAGACCTCCGGATGTGTCTCATTACCAGTATACAACACAGACTGATGAATGAGACACATGTATACACAGCTACACAGGTGTTGGACTTGTGTCTCATTTACATAACCCCCGAAAGATACACAAAAAAAAACTGGCCAGACTTACGAAAATAGGTAAAGCTCAAGGACCCACGAGCAGGAAATGGGTCAGTAGGGTGGAGGCAACGTTTCACCCTAAAGGAGCTACGTGGAGCTCGGACAAGGTTCGGGAGAGGGGCGAAATGAAGCTCTGGTGAATGTCTGTGTAGGTAGCGGGAAAATCTAAGCATGAGCGTACCTGACGACTATAGGTAGTAATCTACTGCCACTCCTGACGACCCTAGTGAGGTAGGTACTACTACTACTACTACTACTGCTACTAACGACCCCAATTACGTAGATACTACTAGTGACGATCATAGTGAGGTAGGTACTACTACTTACGACCCTAGTAGCGTAGGTACTGCTACTGACGACCCTGGTAACGTAGGTACTGCTACTGACGACCCTAGTAACGTAGGTACTACTACTGACGACCATAGTAACGTAGGTATTGCTACTGACGACCCTAGTAAGGTACGTACTACTACTGACGACCCTAGTAAGATAAGTACTACTACTGACGACCATAGTAACGTAGTTACTGCTACTGGCGACCCTAGTAACGTAGGTAGTACTACTGACAACCCTAGTAACGTAGGTACTACTACTGACGACCCTAGTGAGGTAGGTACTACTACTACTACTGACGACTGTGGTAAAGTAGGTACCTCTCCTTACGACCCTAGTAAAGCAACGACCATATCAACGACCTGTTGAACACAAAAATCTTACGTTGCATGTTATTCCTGTTGTCAGACTGAGACAAGAGAGCTTTGGTCTTCACACTGAAACAAGAGAGCTTTGGTCTTCAGACTGAGACAAGAGAGCTTTGGTCTTCAGACTGAGACAAGAGAGCTTTGGTCTTCAGACTGAGACAAGAGAGCTTTGGTCTTCAGACTGAGACAAGAGAGCTTTGGTCTTCAGACTGAGACAAGAGAGCTTTGGTCTTCAGACTGAGACAAGAGAGCTTTGGTCTTCAGACTGAGACAAGAGAGCTTTGGTCTTCAGACTGAGACAAGAGAGCTTTGGTCTTCAGACTGAGACAAGAGAGCTTTGGTCTTCAGACTGAGACATGAGAGCTTTGGTCTTCAGACTGAGACAAGAGAGCTTTGGTCTTCAGACTGAGACAAGAGAGCTTTGGTCTTCAGACTGAGACAAGAGAGCTTAGGTCTTCAGACTGAGACAAGAGAGCTTAGGTCTTCAGACTGAGACAAGAGAGCTTTGGTCTTCAGACTGAGACAAGAGAGCTTTGGTCTTCAGACTGAGACAAGAGAGCTTTGGTCTTCAGACTGAGACAAGAGAGCTTAGGTCTTCAGACTGAGACAAGAGAGCTTAGGTCTTCAGACTGAGACAAGAGAGCTTTGGTCTTCAGACTGAGACAAGAGAGCTTTGGTCTTCAGACTGAGACAAGAGAGCTTAGCTCTTCAGACTGAGACAAGAGAGCTTTGGTCCTCAGACTGAGACAAGAGAGCTTTGGTCCTCAGACTGAGACAAGAGAGCTTAGGTCTTCAGACTGAGACAAGAGAGCTTTGGTCTTCAGACTGAGACAAGAGAGCTTTGGTCTTCAGACTGAGACAAGAGAGCTTAGGTCTTCAGACTGAGACAAGAGAGCTTTGGTCCTCAGACTGAGACAAGAGAGCTTAGGTCTTCAGACTGAGACAAGAGAGCTTTGGTCTTCAGACTGAGACAAGAGAGCTTAGGTCTTCAGACTGAGACAAGAGAGCTTAGGTCTTCAGACTGAGACAAGAGAGCTTAGGTCTTCAGACTGAGACAAGAGAGCTTTGGTCTTCAGACTGAGACAAGAGAGCTTAGGTCTTCAGACTGAGACAAGAGAGCTTAGGTCTTCAGACTGAGACAAGAGAGCTTTGGTCTTCAGACTGAGACAAGAGAGCTTTGGTCTTCAGACTGAGACAAGAGAGCTTTGGTCCTCAGACTGAGACAAGAGAGCTTTGGTCCTCAGACTGAGACAAGAGAGCTTAGGTCTTCAGACTGAGACAAGAGAGCTTTGGTCTTCAGACTGAGACAAGAGAGCTTTGGTCTTCAGACTGAGACAAGAGAGCTTAGGTCTTCAGACTAAGACAAGAGAGCTTTGGTCCTCATACTGAGACAAGAGAGCTTAGGTCTTCAGACTGAGACAAGAGAGCTTTGGTCTTCAGACTGAGACAAGAGAGCTTAGGTCTTCAGACTGAGACAAGAGAGCTTAGGTCTTCAGACTGAGACAAGAGAGCTTAGGTCTTCAGACTGAGACAAGAGACCTTTGGTCTTTAGACTGAGACAAGAGAGCTTAGGTCTTCAGACTGAGACAAGAGAGCTTAGGTCTTCAGACTGAGACAAGAGAGCTTAGGTCTTCAGACTGAGACAAGAGACCTTTGGTCTTCAGACTGAGACAAGAGAGCTTAGGTCTTCAGACTGAGACAAGAGAGCTTTGGTCTTCAGACTGAGACAAGAGAGCTTTGGTCTTCAGACTGAGACAAGAGAGCTTTGGTCTTCAGACTGAGACAAGAGAGCTTTGGTCTTCAGACTGAGACAAGAGAGCTTTGGTCTTCAGACTGAGACAAGAGAGCTTAGGTCTTCAGACTGAGACAAGAGAGCTTAGGTCTTCAGACTGAGACAAGAGAGCTTTGGTCTTCAGACTGAGACAAGAGAGCTTTGGTCTTCAGACTGAGACAAGAGAGCTTAGCTCTTCAGACTGAGACAAGAGAGCTTTGGTCCTCAGACTGAGACAAGAGAGCTTTGGTCCTCAGACTGAGACAAGAGAGCTTAGGTCTTCAGACTGAGACAAGAGAGCTTTGGTCTTCAGACTGAGACAAGAGAGCTTTGGTCTTCAGACTGAGACAAGAGAGCTTAGGTCTTCAGACTGAGACAAGAGAGCTTTGGTCCTCAGACTGAGACAAGAGAGCTTAGGTCTTCAGACTGAGACAAGAGAGCTTTGGTCTTCAGACTGAGACAAGAGAGCTTAGGTCTTCAGACTGAGACAAGAGAGCTTAGGTCTTCAGACTGAGACAAGAGAGCTTAGGTCTTCAGACTGAGACAAGAGACCTTTGGTCTTCAGACTGAGACAAGAGAGCTTAGGTCTTCAGACTGAGACAAGAGAGCTTTGGTCTTCAGACTGAGACAAGAGAGCTTTGGTCTTCAGACTGAGACAAGAGAGCTTTGGTCTTCAGACTGAGACAAGAGAGCTTTGGTCTTCAGACTGAGACAAGAGAGCTTTGGTCTTCAGACTGAGACAAGAGAGCTTTGGTCTTCAGACTGAGACAAGAGAGCTTTGGTCCTCAGACTGAGACAAGAGAGCTTTGGTCTTCAGACTGAGACAAGAGAGCTTAGGTCTTCAGACTGAGACAAGAGAGCTTAGGTCTTCAGACTGAGACAAGAGAGCTTTGGTCTTCAGACTGAGACAAGAGAGCTTTGGTCCTCAGACTGAGACAAGAGAGCTTAGGTCTTCAGACTGAGACAAAAGAGCTTAGGTCTTCAGACTGAGACAAGAGAGCTTAGGTCTTCAGACTCAGACAAAAGAGCTTAGGTCTTCAGACTGAGACAAGAGAGCTTTGGTCTTCAGACTGAGACAAGAGAGCTTTGGTCCTCAGACTGAGACAAGAGAGCTTAGGTCTTCAGACTGAGACAAGAGAGCTTTGGTCCTCAGACTGAGACAAGAGAGCTTAGGTCTTCAGACTGAGACAAGAGAGCTTTGGTCCTCAGACTGAGACAAGAGAGCTTAGGTCTTCAGACTGAGACAAAAGAGCTTAGGTCTTCAGACTGAGACAAGAGAGCTTTGGTCTTCAGACTGAGACAAAAGAGCTTAGGTCTTCAGACTGAGACAAGAGAGCTTTGGTCCTCAGACTGAAACAAGAGAGCTTAGGTCTTCAGACTGAGACAAGAGAGCTTTGGTCTTCAGACTGAGACAAAAGAGCTTAGGTCTTCAGACTGAGACAAGAGAGCTTTGGTCCTCAGACTGAGACAAGAGAGCTTTGGTCTTCAGACTGAGACAAGAGAGCTTTGGTCTTCAGACTGAGACAAGAGAGCTTTGGTCTTCAGACTGAGACAAGAGAGCTTTGGTCTTCAGACTGAGACAAGGGAGCTTTGGTCCTCAGACTGAGACAAGAGAGCTTTGGTCTTCAGACTGAGACAAGAGAGCTTAGGTCTTCAGACTGAGACAAGAGAGCTTTGGTCTTCAGACTGAGACAAGAGAGCTTTGGTCTTCAGACTGAGACAAGAGAGCTTAGGTCTTCAGACTGAGACAAGAGAGCTTTGGTCTTCAGACTGACACAAGAGAGCTTTGGTCTTCAGACTGAGACAAGAGAGCTTAGGTCTTCAGACTGAGACAAGAGAGCTTAGGTCTTCATACTGAGACAAGAGAGCTTTGGTCTTCAGACTGAGACAAGAGAGCTTTGGTCTTCAGACTGAGACAAGAGAGCTTTGGTCTTCAGACTGAGACAAGAGAGCTTTGGTCTTCAGACTGAGACAAGAGAGCTTTGGTCTTCAGACTGAGACAAGAGAGCTTTGGTCTTCAGACTGAGACAAGAGAGCTTTGGTCTTCAGACTGAGACAAGAGAGCTTTGGTCCTCAGACTGAGACAAGAGAGCTTTGGTCTTCAGACTGAGACAAGAGAGCTTAGGTCTTCAGACTGAGACAAGAGAGCTTAGGTCTTCAGACTGAGACAAGAGAGCTTTGGTCTTCAGACTGAGACAAGAGAGCTTTGGTCCTCAGACTGAGACAAGAGAGCTTAGGTCTTCAGACTGAGACAAAAGAGCTTAGGTCTTCAGACTGAGACAAGAGAGCTTAGGTCTTCAGACTCAGACAAAAGAGCTTAGGTCTTCAGACTGAGACAAGAGAGCTTTGGTCTTCAGACTGAGACAAGAGAGCTTTGGTCCTCAGACTGAGACAAGAGAGCTTAGGTCTTCAGACTGAGACAAGAGAGCTTTGGTCCTCAGACTGAGACAAGAGAGCTTAGGTCTTCAGACTGAGACAAGAGAGCTTTGGTCCTCAGACTGAGACAAGAGAGCTTAGGTCTTCAGACTGAGACAAAAGAGCTTAGGTCTTCAGACTGAGACCAGAGAGCTTTGGTCTTCAGACTGAGACAAAAGAGCTTAGGTCTTCAGACTGAGACAAGAGAGCTTTGGTCCTCAGACTGAAACAAGAGAGCTTAGGTCTTCAGACTGAGACAAGAGAGCTTTGGTCTTCAGACTGAGACAAAAGAGCTTAGGTCTTCAGACTGAGACAAGAGAGCTTTGGTCCTCAGACTGAGACAAGAGAGCTTTGGTCTTCAGACTGAGACAAGAGAGCTTTGGTCTTCAGACTGAGACAAGAGAGCTTTGGTCTTCAGACTGAGACAAGAGAGCTTTGGTCTTCAGACTGAGACAAGGGAGCTTTGGTCCTCAGACTGAGACAAGAGAGCTTTGGTCTTCAGACTGAGACAAGAGAGCTTAGGTCTTCAGACTGAGACAAGAGAGCTTTGGTCTTCAGACTGAGACAAGAGAGCTTTGGTCTTCAGACTGAGACAAGAGAGCTTAGGTCTTCAGACTGAGACAAGAGAGCTTTGGTCTTCAGACTGACACAAGAGAGCTTTGGTCTTCAGACTGAGACAAGAGAGCTTATGTCTTCATACTGAGACAAGAGAGCTTTGGTCTTCAGACTGAGACAAGAGAGCTTTGGTCTTCATACTGAGACAAGAGAGCTTTGGTCCTCAGACCCTGACGACTTAGGGGGGGGTGGATCTCGAAACGTCAGTGTGGGGGACATCCTTTTTTTTCTAAATTCACTTGATGAGACTGCATAAGGGAAGGTAGTGAGGTGAGGCAGTGTGGTGAGGCAGTGTGGTGAGGCAGTGAGGTGAAGCAGTGTGGTGAGGCAGTGTGGTGAAGCAGTGTGGTGAGGCAGTGTGGTGAGGCAGTGTGGTGACGCAGAGTGGTGAGGCAGTGTGGTGAGGCAGAGTGGTGAGGCAGTGTGGTGAGGCAGTGTGGTGAGGCAGTGAGGTGAGGCAGTGTGGTGAGGCAGTGTGGTGAGGCAGTGAGGTGAGGCAGTGAGGTGAGGCAGTGTGGTGAGGCAGTGTGGTGAGGCAGTGTGGTGAGGCAGTGTGGTGAGGCAGTGAGGTGAGGCAGTGTGGTGAGGCAGTGAGGTGAGGCAGTGAGGTGAGGCAGTGAGGTGAGGCAGTGTGGTGAGGCAGTGAGGTGAGGCAGTGTGGTGAGAGGCAGTGTGGTGAGGCAGTGTGGTGAGGCAGTGTGGTGAGGCAGTGTGGTGAGGCAGTGTGGTGAGGCAGTGTGGTGAGGCAGAGTGGTGAGGCAGTGTGGTGAGGCAGTGTGGTGAGGCAGTGTGGTGAGGCAGTGTGGTGAGGCAGTGTGGTGACGCAGAGTGGTGAGGCAGTGTGGTGAGGCAGAGTGGTGAGGCAGTGTGGTGAGGCAGTGTGGTGAGGCAGTGCAGGTGCAGTGAGGTGAGGCAGTGTGGTGAGGCAGTGTGGTGAGGCAGTGTGGTGAGGCAGTGTGGTGGTGCAGTGTGGTGAGGCAGTGTGGTGAAGCAGTGTGGTGAGGCAGTGTGGTGAGGCAGTGTGGTGAGGCAGTGTGGTGAGGCAGTGTGGTGAGGCAGTGTGGTGAGGCAGTGTGGTGAGGCAGTGTGGTGAGGCAGTGTGGTGAGGCAGTGTGGTGAGGCAGTGTGGTGAGGCAGTGTGGTGAGGCAGTGTGCAGTGTGGTGATGGCAGTGTGGTGAGGCAGTGTGGTGAGGCAGTGTGGTGAAGCAGTGTGGTGAGGCAGTGTGGTGAAGCAGTGTGGTGAGGCAGTGTGATGTGAGGCAGTGTGGTGTGCAGGTGATGGCAGTGTGAAGCAGGTGAGGCAGTGTGGTGAGGCAGTGTGGTGAGGCAGTGTGGTGAAGCAGTGTGATGAAGCAGTGTGGTGAGGCAGTGTGGTGAGGCAGTGTGGTGCAGTGTGGTGGCAGTGTGGTGAGGCAGTGTGGTGAGGCAGTGTGGTGAGGCAGTGTGGTGAGGCAGTGTGTGAAGTGAGGCAGTGTGGTGCAGTGTGGTGGCAGTGTGGTGAGGCAGTGCAGTGTGGTGCAGTGTGGTGGCAGTGTGGTGAGGCAGTGTGGTGAGGCAGTGTGATGCAGTGTGGTGAGGCAGTGTGGTGAGGCAGTGTGGTGAGGCAGTGTGGTGAGGCAGTGTGGTGAGGCAGTGAGGCAGTGTGGTGAGGCAGTGTGGTGAGGCAGTGTGAAGCAGGTGATGAAGCAGTGTGGTGAGGCAGTGTGAAGCAGTGTGATGGCAGTGTGGTGAGGCAGTGTGGTGCAGTGTGGTGAAGCAGTGTGGTGAGGCAGTGTGGTGAGGCAGTGTGGTGACGCAGTGTGGTGAGGCAGTGTGGTGAGGCAGTGTGGTGAGGCAGTGTGGTGAGGTAGTGTGGTGAGGCAGTGAGGTGACGCAGTGTGGTGAGGCAGTGTGGTGAGGCAGTGAAGTGAGGCACTGAGGTGAGGCAGTGTGGTGAGGCAGTGTGGTGAGGCAGTGTGGTGAGGCAGTGTGGTGAAGCAGTGTGGTGAAGCAGTGTGGTGAGGCAGTGTGGTGAGGCAGTGTGGTGAGGCAGTGTGGTGAAGCAGTGTGGTGAGGCAGTGTGGTGAGGCAGTGTGATGAAGCAGTGTGGTGAGGCAGTGTGGTGAAGCAGTGTGATGAAGCAGTGTGGTGAAGCAGTG
>NW_027200082.1:0-17500 GCF_038502225.1 Cherax quadricarinatus
GAGATATTTTTATTTGTTCCTTAGTCGGCATCCACGGTTCATTTCTGTTTAAATATTTCCATTTTTATTTATGTTCCTCATGGCGGGTATTCATTTGTGGATTTTTTTTCGTCTGAAGACATTCCAAGACGAAATTTCATTTATGTCTTACAAGAACTTTGTGGAGTATGATACTCGATTTATTTTATTTGTCGAGCACGAAGGATTAAACAACACACACACACACACACACACACACACACACACACACACACACACACACACACACGCAGATACATATATAGTGACCTAGATTTAGAATATCAACAGAAAGGATGAACAAAGTTAAGGAGCTAAGTGATCATTGCTTGTTAAATACAACGATAGTTTTTTCTAAGTTGCCAGCGACTACTACAAAATGTGTGGAGGCAGTAGCAAACATTACTTAATGATCTGACTCGAAGATGTGCGTGTTGATCAAGGGAAAATTTGGTACAACCAGGTAAGAACACACAGTAGCTTTGCTGTCTTGCAGTTATCCAGTATGACTGAGACTCCAGTAATCCTTAGGCTCATTGTCTTGTGGATTTAGCGGATCACGTGAATAATAGTAATAATAATAATAATAATAATAATAATAAGAAGAAGAATAGTAATAATAAAGTATATCGGTTATATCTGCTAATTGGTGCTGTGCACAGCGTCCCAGTTTCAGACTAGGTGACATAAATCAGAAAGGAAATGTTATATGAATAGAATCTAATGAGAAACAAATTGAAAAGTCACTCCAAGCCAGGGGACTAGCTAATCATATTATTATTATTATTATTATTATTATTATTATTATTATTATTATTATTATTATTATTATTATTATTATTATTATTATTATTATTATTATTATTATTATATTATTATTAATTATCTTAAGGAAGCACTAATCGCGCAGGAGTCATACTGTGCCTGTGGAATGGGAGGTAATCCAGTATGACTCAAGGAAGGAAGGGTTTTTTCTTTTCTTTAGCTAAAGAGAATCTAACTACCATCAAGTCAGCTTGTATGAAGGCAGATTTATAATTTAGTTATTTATTTATACAAATGGATTTTTATTACTCTGGGAATACATAATGCTGAGTGCAAACAAAAATAAACAACACTTAAATCTCCTGAAGAAGACTCTTCAGCTCCCTCAGCAAGTGGAGGTCTGGGACAAAGACAGAAAACCTTGATCTGAAATTCGCAATTTAAAATGATATTGTCAAAGGCGAATCTACGCGTTTGATAACGCTAGCTCCGTGGCTTTGTGGAATCAGCATCATTAGCGTTGTTACATTGGCTCTTTCTAGGTGTATGCCACAATTTGTGAGTGTGTGTGTGTGTGTGTGTGTGTGTGTGTGTGTGTGTGTGACGCCACACTATGTGCTGGCTACATAGGACGCTTCTGTGGGGAATGTGATAGATTTTCTGACGCATTTCCGTTAAAATTTAGCAGTTGTTTATGTCCTAGTCATTTCAAGTCATTTGAGTGCACATTTGTCTGGCTTCTCAAGTCACCTCCGTAAACATTTGTCTGGCTTCACAAGTCATCTTCGTGCGCATCTGTTTAGCTTTTAAAGGCAGCTTACTGCTCATTCACGTATCTCGTGTGTCTTCATTCAGAAAGAAATCTTTGAAGAGAGAAACTTATCAAAAGTTGTCATAAAATCTAGGTACGTTCCATCTATCATTTAGTTTCTAACCTAAAAACAAACATCAATTATAAAATAACCTTAATAATCCTGATATTTTTCACGCAGACAATTATAATTTGATGATTATTTTATTAAGATTATAACCTTTTATAAAAATATTATTATTAAATAATTTGAACTGCCTAGTTAAGCTTTCTGAAATTTTAGTACGCTGGTAAATACTGCACTTTGAGATGTTAACTAATGACACGGATATACCTAAAAAAAAAAAAAAAAAAAAAATACCAAGCAGTCCATATGCCTACAAACCAAAATAACAAATTAGGCAAGTCAAAGGTGCAGCTAAAATTTTTTATTTTTTTGAGGATGTCTGATGGAACTTTAATTACTCTACTCTTTTTTTTTTTCATGCAGCGAACTGATGAAAAAAAAAAAAAGATATTTCACAATACCGTAACTCTAAAAATGTTCAAGCAGCAAAAATGGAAACTGAAACTGGAGACTAAATTTCGATCGGTTGTGATCAGGTGTTTGTTGAAGACTGACAGAAACTTCACCTGAAGTGTTAGTACGAGTTTACTTTAAATTACCTTTTCAGTGAGTGAAACGGAGAGATGTGGAATTATTATGGAATTTAGAATTTTTTTAAATTTATGATCGCAGGTGGAAAAAAAAAAGAATTTACTTAGTATATTTTATATCATTAAATCTTGAACTATACAGTTGATTAACATGTAGTTTCAAATGTTAGTAAAATTATATTAGAAAGAATATAATTCAATGATATTTTGTTTATGCGGTTTAAGAAGCTATTAGCTCCCTACTTTCTTGTCTAAGTCTAAGCAGAGCTGCAATATTTTAGTGAGATTATTGGTTAGAGATGAGTTTAATGACACCTAGGACCAATAAGGTGTATAAATTACTTCAGAAATGGTCACCCTTTTTGGGAAGGGAGGACATTGTAGGTGTCTGGATATCGTTGAAGGGAATTAGAGCTGCCTTCCCCTTCCTAGGATCAGACTAGATTGCTTTTCATTCCTCAGGCGCCGCATGACTACTACATGTTTAAACGCCGTAACATGAATATAATAGGAATCCTGGGAAGATGGTAAGAAAGGAAAGGAACACTGTAGACAAGTTGGAAGTCTGATAACGTTACTGGTAAGGATTATAAATCAACGAGGTAGAGACGTTGTTGTTGTTACATCTGAATCATTCACTAATGAACCTAGACCTTCTCGCTTCACAACCAGATGAAGAGATCTCACCCACATATTTTATTTTATAATTATTTTCAAAAATAATCAGCAGATGCACACTGGTTATCCCGTTTAATCCAGGGATTTCTTGACAATAGACACTGCAATATCCGCAATCCTTTCGTACAAAATGAAGGCCCTCACTTAAGAGCTATTGTATCTCTGTCTCTCTTACCCTGTGTGTGTGTGTGTGTACTCACCTAGTTGTACTCACCTAGTTGAGGTTGCGGGGGTCGAGTCCGAGCTCCTGGCCCCGCCTCTTCACTGATCGCTACTAGGTCACTCTCCCTGAGCCGTGAGCTTTATCGTACCTCTGCTTAAAGCTATGTATGGATCCTGCCTCCACTACATCGCTTCCCAAACTATTCCACTTACTGACTACTCTGTGGCTGAAGAAATACTTCCTAACATCCCTGTGATTCATCTGTGTCTTTAGCTTCCAACTGTGTCCCCTTGTTACTGTGTCCAATCTCTGGAACATCCTGTTTTTGTCCACCTTGTCAATTCCTCTCAGTATTTTGTATGTCGTTATCATGTCCCCCCTATCTCTCCTGTCCTCCAGTGTCGTCAGGTTGATTTCCCTTAACCTCTCCTCGTAGGACATACCTCTTAGCTCTGGGACTAGTCTTGTTGCAAACCTTTGTGTGTGTGTGTGTGTGTGTGTGTGTGTGTGTGTGTGTGTGTGTGTGTGTGTGTGTGTGTGTGTGTGTGTGTGTGTGTGTGTGTGTGTGTGTGTGTCTGCCTCTCTCTCTCTCGCAGCTTAGAAAGAATGAACATTAGTTTTATATTATGGAAGGCAGAAAGAACATAAAAACGAGGTCTTGCATTAAAAACGAAAGTCGATGGCAAAGCAGCTACACATTAATAATTCACCTTTCCATCTCTTTGACATGACTCTCAAAGAACTGTCTCTCTTTTTCCTAAAACCAAAACATTTTTTCGCAGCTGATGGAGTAATCAGTAGAATATTCTGAATTATCAACTTAGGGATTTAAGAGTATGAAGGAGTACGGTTCGAAGGGTCAAATCTTAATTAAGGGACGTCATCTCCCATGCTGCACCTAAGAAGTCCCTTCTTAGGTGCATCCTGAAAAGCTTTAGCTTACTAAGAGGTTGGCAGAGCCTTCCCTGAAACTCCACGAATCTCTCCCACTTGCTCTCCAGTCGAGGTGGGCATCTGAGTGCACCGTGAGAGACTAATGCTCACAATCCAATGAGCGTGCACCTGATGGGTGCTCTAATGATCATAATCCTTATTTCAGCATGATACTAAATTTGTAGAGAGATGGGTTACATGTAGGTGCCCATGCAGAAAACCCATTATCATGCAGAATATAACACGCCTGCTTTCGTTTTTAATGCATTTTTTTAGCTGAGTTCTCAGTCTTCTTATTTTTTTGAGGAACGTTAGAAGCAGATCATGTAGTGGCATTGAACAGACAAATTAAAAAAGCAGAAACTGAAATTGAAAATAATTTTAAAGGAAATCGCCTCAAATAATAAATCAGTATGTAGGTGTTTGTGTCTGCTTATTCTTATGAATGTGGCTGAGGATTCAGGTTTAATTTCAGCTCGTTTCGTATTCTGCATTTCACTATGAATGTGTTGTTTTCGTGTGGGTCGAGTTACATCTCTTGGAGCACATATTTTAAACATTATAGTCTCTGGCATTTCCTAGCCTTGTCGCTCCTACAGAAAGTAAGCATGTCTTCTTGCAAGTAGATCGTCCGGTTGCAGATTGAACTTGCAGCCACGAGAGCTGTTACTTCTGTTATTGCTGCAGATGTTCCTCCTGCTGCTCTTGCTACTGGTGTTACTGCTGTTTCTGCTATTATGCTGCTGCTTCTTAATTGTATTTCAAAAAATGTTATCGTAATAGTAGTTAATGAAGCAATCTTATTCAACATAAACATTACACTAAAAATATATATAAAAAATGCAAATTAAAGATATATCTGTAATTTTCTGCAAGTGCTTAAATGAATATTTAACCTGTGACACAGACGCTTAGAGGCTCAACAAGGTTCACCAGTACGTGGGATCAAAGGCGTCATTATCATGTCGATCAGGGACAAATTCAGTACAGTCTCTCAAAATGTAAACACCTTCAATCATTCAGTATATTCATTACGTACCAGAACGTTGGCCAACTGGAAAAGCTTTTATGTGTTGTCTTTTGTTATATATGCAACAGTAGTTTTTTTTAAATGAGCAGAAGATAATTTCCAGTGCAATTTCCAATGAATAGTTCTCACACATTATTTGAAAAACTCGTCTCTCTGTTGAGCCAAGTGCATTAGTATATATGAATAACTAAAGCGTAATAAATACTTGTCAGTGTTCAATAATAACCCACATGGAGGCAGAAACTCAGGAGATTGATTGATTTGTATATTTCGACCCCCTTCTACGATTCTCTTCATCTGCTAAATAGAATCCCAGAAACATACAGATCAATCAAAGTTTGTGTCTCCATGTGGGTTGTTCCTGAGCATTAGTATATATGATATGCTGATTTCATGCGAATCGTTCAACTCATGTTAGTTAATCAGAGAAATGAAAAATGCTTGAGCGAGTCCGCTAAACGCGATACTAACTGTACTCGTCGAGTTCAGTAGCGTAAACACTCGCTCTGTCTTTCAGCAAGATTCTGGACTGAAACAGTTATCTTATTTTGGGAGATGTGCTTTAATATGAAGGATGGTTGGAGAGGCTGCGATCAGGTGCAGCATACTTCCTCTCAGTTTTTACACAGGAGGATACCAGCGATATTCCAGAAATGATAAATTATGTAGAACAGGACGATAATAAACTGTGCACGATTAGGGTCACAAGTGACATGGTCCTTAGGCAAATAGATAAATTAAAACCTAACAAATCCCCAGGCCCTGATGAACTGTATGCAAGGGTTCTAAAGGAATGTAAAGAGGAGCTTAGCAAACCTTTGGCTAATCTTTTCAACATATCACTACAAACTGGCATGGTGCCAGATAAGTGGAAAATAGCAAATGTGATACCTATTTTCAAAGCAGGTGACAGGTCCTTAGCTTCGAACTATAGACCAATAAGCCTAACCTCTATAGTGGGAAAATTTATGGAATCAATAATTGCCGAGGCAGTTCGTAGCCACCTTGAAAAGCATAAATTAATCAACGAATCTCAGCATGGTTTTACAAAGGGGCGTTCCTGCCTTACGAATTTATTAACTTTTTTCATTAATTAAGGTATTTGAGGAGGGAGATCATGGTAATGAATATGATATTGTGTATATGGACTTCAGGAAGGCTTTTGACAGGGTCCCACATCAGAGACTATTGAGGAAAATTAAGGCACATGGAATAGGAGGAGAAATTTTTTCCTGGATAGAGGCATGGTTGACAAATAGGCAGCAGAGAGTTTGCATAAATGGGGAGAAATCAGAGTGGAGAAGCGTCACGAGCGGTGTTCCACAGGGGTCAGTGTTGGGCCCCCTGCTGTTCACAATCTACATAAACGACATAGATGAGGGCATAAAGAGCGACATCAGCAAGTTTGCCGATGACACCAAAATAGGCCGTCGAATTCATTCTGACGAGGACATTAGAGCACTACAGGAAGATTTGAATAGACTGATGCAGTGGTCGGAGAAGTGGCATATGCAGTTTAATATAGACAAATGCAAAGTTCTAAATGTTGGACAGGACAGTAACCATGCCACATATAAACTAAATAATGTAGATCTTAATATTACGGATTGCGAAAAAGATTTAGGAGTTCTGGTTAGCAGTAATCTGAAACTAAGACAACAGTGCATAAGTGTTCGCAATAAAGCTAATAGAATCCTTGGCTTCATATCAAGAAGCATAAATAATAGGAGTCCTCAGGTTGTTCTTCAACTCTATACATCCTTGGTTAGACCTCATTTAAATTATGCTGCACAGTTTTGGTCACCGTATTACAGAATGGATATAAATGCTCTGGAAAATGTACAAAGGAGGATGACAAAGTTGATCCCATGTATCAGAAACCTTCCCTATGAGGATAGACTAAGGGCCCTGAATCTGCACTCTCTAGAAAGACGTAGACTTAGGGGGGATATGATTGAGGTGTATAAATGGAAGACAGGAATAAATAAAGGGGATGTAAATAGTGTGCTGAAAATATCTAGCCTAGACAGAACTCGCAGCAATGGTTTTAAGTTGGAAAAATTCAGATTCAGGGAGGATATAGGAAAGTACTGGTTTGGTAATAGAGTTGTGGATGAGTGGAACAAATTCCCAATTACAGTTATAGAGGCCAGAACGTTGTGTAGCTTTAAAAATAGGTTGGATAAATACATGAGTGGATGTGGGTGGGTGTGAGTTGGACCTGATACCTTGTGCTACCAGGTCGGTTGCCGTGTTCCTCCCTTAAGTCAATGTGACCTAACCTGACTAGGTTGGGTGCATTGGCTTAAGCCGGTAGGAGACTTGGACCTGCCTCGCATGGGCCAGTAGGCCTGCTGCAGTGTTCCTTCGTTCTTATGTTCTTATTTGATTTGCTCTCAATGACCACTTCCTTGATCACTGCCTTGAAGGAAAATCACAGTTAAAACAAAGGTCGATACTATCTTCTCCGATATGCGAGAGTAATTCTGGACTCTAGAATGGGCTAATCACATTTTTTTTTGGGAGTACAAAAATGCAAAAAAAAAAAAAAAAAAAAATTTGATCGATTTGCTTGAAACATTATTTTCCCTTCCATTCTTCTTCACCAGTGTATTGGAACAGGTCTATTGCACATTATAAGATCATTTCTTAATCACCTTTTACCTGTACAACTGAATATACAAGATGCTGCGAGTCCATTCAGGTCTCGCTGCAGAGTCTGAACTCCGAGCAATGGGTGTCCGTCAGGTTAATTTAGTGACAGTCCAGCGGGTGGGCATGGACGAATATCCCGGGGATTCAACAAATTGCTCTTCATAAAGCAATTTCGTTGAAAACTCTCAGTTTCGCTCACAGGCACAAGGCAATTACAAATAAAAAAAAAGTCCCTTGCAACGTGGCTCTCAGCCTCCCTGCAACACCGCGGTGACGCAAACACAGTTGTAAATCAAAACAATGACGATTTTTTACACCGCTGGAAAATTGCATGGCACGAGGTTAATATTACATCGGATATGATTGATGCTTTATTGATTCAATAAAATTATAACTTTGTTATCATGCTTCGAAATTAGTACCTTCCACATTAATCCATTTATATTTATGCTGGGTGATACATACATTATATATATATATATATATATATATATATATATATATATATATATATATATATATATATGGCGAAATATATATATATATATATATATATATATATATATATATATATATATATCGTGCCGAATATGTAAAACTGGTCAATTAGCAAGAACTCATTTAAAATTAAGTCCTTTCTGAAATTTTCTCAAGATATATTTTTTTCATTAATGTTAATGTAAAAATTTATAATTTTGCACCAAAAGAATCTTAGAAAACTTACCTAACCTTATTATAACAAGAGCAATTTATTTTAGCCTAACCCAACTAAATATATTTTAGATTTGTTTACAACAATTTAATATTAAACAAACCCAATGAAATATAGTTTTTTCGTTAGGTTCAGAATGATTTTGGCGAAATTATTGCATACATAAATTTTCACTTGTCGGGGCTCTGGTGGCCTGGTGGTTAACGCTCTCGCTTCACACGGTGAGGGCCTGGGTTCGATTCCCAGCCAGAGTAGAAACATTGGACGTGTTTCTTTCCACCTGTTGTCTATGTTCCCCATCAGTAAAATGGGTACCTGGGTGTTAGTCGACTGGTGTGGGTCGCATCCTGGGACACTGACCTAAGGAGGCCTGGTCACAGACCGGGCCGCGGGGGCGTTGACCCCCGGAACTCTCTCCAGATAAACTCCAGATAAACTCCAGATATGGCAAGATGAACGTTGCTATTTAAGCCAAGATGGCAGGTTCTGCCTATTCGGCACGACATATATATATATATATATATATATATATATATATACACATACACACACACACACACACATACATAGTTGACAATTCGCAAACAGGTGAAATTATTTATAAACATTGTCTCTACGTCTACAGTAGGAATCGCACCTCCAAATTATCAGACTCCACAGTATTTTACAAGGGAGCCAGACCCCACGACATATATAAGAAAACTCTCATTATGATAGGTGCTATTAATAATATTAATATGTGCATATCTCACTGCACGAAGTATTACAGCATGATATATTACTCTTGATGCTCCCTTGCAAGGGGTGAGGTTCCTTGATGCTAGCAAAGGGCTGATGATACAGGCAATTTAAGTTATCCCTTCCCTTTCTTGGATCATATCGGATGATCTTCCATTTGGAAGGCGCTACGTGATTCCTAAAGGTTCAGCGCTTCCCCTTCAGTATAAAGACAAGGCTCACAATGTTGATGTTACACCTGTTGTTTGAAATCTGTCGATTAAGCTGGTACTGAGAGGTAGCCTCGAGGAAGAGATTCTCGTAAGCCTCACACACAAGGGCATGTTTGCGGAAGTTGTGTGGAGACGTGATTCGACTTCTACACAGCGGAGAACTAACTTCAATTCTAACCCTCCCATCCAACTTAGGATTTTTTTTAAATATGTATATACTATTTATTTTCTGAACACCGGGAGCACATGCTCTTGCGTTCTGTTTAGAGACATTTGAAATATATATGAGCACATACTTATGCGCGCTCACTCGCTCACACACACACACACACACACACACACACACACACACACACACACACACACACACACACACACACACACACACACACACACACACACACACAAACTCACACACACACACACACACACACACAGCTACAGCATACGGGGGCCTTGCAAACCTAAAAACAGCATTTCGAGATCTAAATAAGGAGTCATTCAGGACCCTGTACACTGTGTACGTTAGGCCCATATATGAGTATACAGCGCCAGTTTGGAACCCTCGCCTAGCCAAACATGTAAGGAAACTAGAGAGAGTGCAAAGGTTTGCAACAAGACTAGTCCCGAAGCTAAGGGGTATGACCAACGAGGAGAGGTTGAGGGAAATCGACTTGAAGACACTGGAAGACAGGAGAGATAGGGAAGATATGATAACGTGTGTGTATAAACGTAAGCATGAACACAAAGACCCTCATAACAGTGATATCATCCAGTCTCGGAGAGGGAAGAGCTTAAAATACGAAATAAGAAAGCGTGATTCAGATCCGATATTCAGTTGCATGGAATCTTATCGTTTATGCCACACGAGAAGGAGAGGATTTGGCTGCAAGTAAATGCAGAGTGATCCTGTATCCCAGGAGAAGCAGAGTATCAGTCCGAATTCAGGAGTAATCGTGAACGTTGAGGCCAAACGTAGAGAAAGAACAGCAAACAGACGGAGGATAGGAGTGTAGGACGTGACGATTACTGGAGGGGCCCTTGGGACTCTCTTGCTCCTTGATTCACCCTCAAGAGTTTCGCCAGTGTTGTTTGCTGCTTTTCGTGAGTTTTTTTTCACTCCCTCCATCCCGCTTCTATTGTTAACGTTCAATATTCATTAGCTATCTCGAATTTTTTCCACTTTTGTAGTTTGATTTCTAGAAATAATTTTTCTTGGAAATTTTGTTCCCTCTTGTCCATTAATTATACTGAGGACTGCCTCGGTAATCTCTGTTATGATGACAGAAAAGAAAAAAATGGCTTTATAAAACGTTAATTCCTTATTATTATTCTGTACATGACTTTCCAGCTGCTATAGTGGTGTACTTCAAGCTCATATACAGAACAAAGCTTGACTTTTCTCTCAAAATTTACTGGTTGTGGAAGGCCTAAATAAATTGTTTTTCTCTGCTGTATACGACTTTCAAAATCACTAATAGATGGTGTCCTCGCTTTGTTCTACACACCTGGTCTCGGGAATAGTCTCCCCTCAAGGAAGGCTCCTTGATGTTGGTGAGGGGCTCTTGATTTAGGGAATTGGATCTGTGCTCCAGTTCCCCGAATTAAGCCTGAATGCCTTCCACATCCCCCCCCCCCCAGGCGCTGTATAATCCTCCGGGTTTAGCGCTTCCCCCTTGATTATAATAATAATAATCGGGAATAGTCTCAGCTCCCGGCATTGTCTCTCATTTACTCAGTCCTTCACAAAACATTGCTGGGTTTATAAACCCCTCTCAAATATATTTTTAAAACCTTTCAGCCGACTTTGTTTACGCTTGTTATTTCTTGATGGGGTCTTCTGTCCTCATCCTTGCCTACTGTTGTCTCTCTCTTCTGCATGCTCTGATTTTTCTTATAACTCTCTATACATCCGTGTGTCAACTAATTATTTTTATTATTGCTGTTGTTGTTATTGCTGTTATCGTCGTTGTTGCTAATGTTATTGTCGTTGTTGTTGTATCCATGTAGGAAGCACTAAATCGTAAGGGTCATAAGAACCTGAGAAATAAAAATTAATCAGGCTTTATTTAAGGAAGGGAAGATTAATTCCAAATCCTCGGGATCAAGAGCCCTTCACCAGCATCAGGATCCTTTCTTGGTACTTCTCCAATGTCTGGAAAACACCAGCCGAACCAGTTCGTCCTAATCATATCACTCTCATATTGTGTCCCTGGCGTGCTAGCAAGACCTCCGCTGTCACATGTGGGACATATGGTCTTCCACAATCTCTTCTGACCACATGGAATACCTCATATTTAGTCTGTGGTCAGTGGGACGGATTAATGAATACTAGAAAGCGAGTTTGAAGCTTCAGCCTTCCCTGAAAAATAATTAGGTAATAGTAGACATTACAGTGTTAAAGCAGAGGACCAGCACATGCTTTGAAACCCATCATTTTTTGAAAAATTACATTTTTCTTATGTTTTTTAAACATGCCTTTCGTCTCCCACCGAAGTAGGATGACCGCCCCCCCTTCCCCCCCCAAAAAAAGCCTCCTCCATCACGGTCATGCCAGAGGTGCGCCCACATCACTGCTCAGATGCCCCTCCACACTGCAACCCACCGCTCCTTCAGAGTGCAGGAACAATCCTTCTCACCTGAATGACTCAAGTCCGGTTAAACGGTTTCCCTGAATCCCTTCATAAACCTCACATTCACAATGTTAAAAATATCCTAGGTAAGTGAACTTAGAGTGTCATTCTCGAGGTCAGAGGACGGAAGATGGAGCCTGAATTCACTGCTATTTGTGTTGAATGAATCAAAGGAAGTTCAACGCTTAGCACTAAATATCTGTCTAGGCTCATATGATCTATGGGTTAACTTACACCTTGTACGCCTTTTCTGCTTCTGCTGCTTGGGTAGTTACCTCCACCCAATTACTCTTCTTTTAACCCTGCTTTTACCAGCTGTTACGTATGTGCTCGCCTATTTGGAGTTGCAGGGGTCGAATCATAACTGTTTTGTGTGTGTGTGTGTGTGTGTGTGTGTGTGTGTGTGTGTGTGTGTGTGTGTGTGTGTGTGTGTGTGTGTGTGTGTGTGTGTGTGTGTGTGTGTGTGTGTGTGTGTGTGTGTGCGTGTGTGACTGTCTGTCTGTGTGACTGTGTGTGTCTGTGTGACTGTGTGTGTCTGTGTGTCTGTGTGTGTGTGTGTCTGTGTGTCTGTGTATGTTTGTCTGTGTATGTGTATGTGTGTGAATGTAGCAATGCGAGCATATCCACATGAATATATTTTTCATTAAAATAAATTAGTCCACTAGTCAACAATAAAACATGAATTAATGCTACTTTTTCACAATCACGGACACGATTTGCAACACCACGCTTTTTTTTAATAAATGCCACCTGCAATGTGCAATACTTTTCAGTAATATGTGTCACCTTTTTTGTGGAGTATGCGGCACTCTCTCGCAATAAATGCAATTCTCTTTCCAGCAAACGGCTGTATGTCGAATAAAGATACAATTCGGGAACGTAACATTCTTTTCGATAATGAATAATATTAGATAAATCTTGCAGTTAATGCCTACCAAAAAAAAATATTTTTTACACATATCACAAACAAGTCATGTTTTAAACAGCAGTTCAGATATTTGATCTCTCATATTTATATCAAATGGCTTTCTGATTGACCTAGCAGAGAATTATTTAAAGATTATGATGATAAATTCGGCATATATGAAACACTTGGGTATCTTTACTGAGGAAACGTTTCGCCAATCAGTGCCTTCCTTAGTCCACTACAGAGAAGAATGGTTGAAGATTAGAAGGAGTTTGAAGTAATCAGTCCCTCAACCTTTAGTTGATGTGATGGATGCACTGAACACATCGACTCCAGGCTGAGGGACTGATAACCTCCAATTCCTTCTGATCTTCAACCATTCTTCTCTTGATTGGACTGAAGAAGCTTCTGGTTGGCGAAACGTTTCTACAGTAAAGATAACCAAGTGTTGCACATGTGTGTCTAATTTATCAACTTGTCGGTTCTCTGAACCATTCATCTACATGTGAAGAGTATACCACATTCTTCCATGAGTCAGTTAAGCTTGTTTCTGCCCATTGAAACGCTGCAAGAATCCCAATTATTTATATATATGTTCTCGATGAGTTAAATTATCTCCTGATATCTAGTGGAATAAGTCTCTCGTCTTTTTGTCAGTGTTGAGCGTTGTGTCATTCCATTGGGCTTGAATGCAACCATTTACTTTAAGCCAGCAAGAAAAACCTTTAAAGGAACACCACCTGCCAGAAAATAAAATAAAATCCTTGAAGTTCAGGGGTGCTTGGATGGATGTGGCCACCAACGTTACTGCCACCAGGAGAGTTGCAAGTGATGGCAGCGCGACTGGACACAGAAGAAAGGCAGCATCAGTGGTCCGCCGGTGCTGCGCTGAAAAGTCTTGGAATAACAAAGAAGTGCGTTGAGCACCGAACTTGTGGTCCAGAGGCACTTGCAGCCTCGCAGACCTGGAATGGAGTTGCCCTTGAGAGCATTTTATGGGTATTAACTCTATATATTTCCACATCTTTTCTCCAAGACGAAGAAAGTGAGGTTTTTAAATGCTGATCCTCTATACTAACTCAAGAACTCAACCACACATGCATTGTAACTCTGCATTTCATCTCATCAGAGGATAATATTTCAAAATTTATTTATCGGTATTTTGAGCTTGAAGTTGTGGCCTTAGCATATAATATAACGATTATTTTTGTCCAGCGACCTAACTTTAAATTCACTCTTGCAGTAACCCCTCAAAAATCAATCTGAACACTTACGATTTCATACAATTGATCTCCAATAATTCTAACTAAATATATTCTGACTTAGGGAAGGTTGCGTAAGATTAATGTTTATTATATCAAGTTCATAATAGCAGGTTTTTCTAGTTACTGCTGGTACAAAACAAAATATGCAATATTAATTCATTAAAAAAAATATATATACCAAAAGCATAAACCCGTTTTTCTAAAAGAAGAAGAAGAAAAAAATCAGTGGAGTTCGTCCTATCTTACTCTGTAAATTATTACAAATTAACGAGTTATTTATCATTATTTGTATCACATCTTCCTCCCGGATAAAGCACGCATATATTTGACATTGACCTGCTGTAAATAAAGCAGATCAGTGTCAAATATACGTATGCTTTATTCGGGAGAAAGATGGACTTCCCGACAATGATTAATAATTCGCTAATTTGAAATAGTTTTAAGATTAGTTTAGATAAGCACTAGAAATATTATGTCTGTTTGACAAGAATATATACTAATATCCATTAAACTATATTTCACAAAATATTAAGTCTCTGCCACATAAGCTGCGTCGAAAATATTGTTTAATATGCATGGAAATGAGATGGGGTGGTTATATTTATATTCTGAGTGAGAGCTCCATGTACTACATTACAGATGTATGACTCTCTAAAGAGAGATGTATCATGCAGATACGTACTCAGAGGCGGATAAGGTAAAGTTTATCTCTCTTTCTGCTCGAAAAGACGTGAATGATCTTTCATGATTCTTTTTTAGAAGAATAGTTACGAATTTCATGTTCGTTTAGAATCGCGTAAAGTATGCACTATAGTTTAGTCACAAGGAGGGACACTAATGTTTGTATATATCCACTTACCGTATTTTTCGGCTTATTAGACGCATTTTTTTTTTTGCCATAAATATCTCTAAAACCCACCCTGCGTCCTATAAACTGAAGGTCAGTGATGGGAGCCATAAGTTTGGGGTGGACTGTAGCTCTCCCAGTTACGTCCGATGCCGAGCCATTGAAACTAAAACAAGTCTTAGAAGCCGCGTCTTATAAGCCGCGAAATACTGTACTTAACTTTCCTTAATGAAAGAGTCTTGAGAATCGTATCAAATTACCATCAGTACTGTATCACCAAAAAGCTATAGGTCAGCGTTGCAGAATATTCGAATTCATTTCTCCATAGACTAAGTGGAAATGAAGTCCTCCAGTTAACAATAATTTAAAACTGGAAAGCAGAGAGGGATATATATACCGAGGAATGTGTATTTCTCACTGTATATACACTGAGAGGTGTGTTTCCCCTCATTGTATTTACTGACTTTAATATAGTAATTATTTAAGGGATTAAAATGTTCTTTAAGCCGAGTGCCCAGGTGAACCGCAGTCTCGCTAACCACCTTGGCGTCGAGAGACTTTACACTTAACAACTTAACTAAAGGAGACACCTGATCTCAGTCTACTACCACTACTACAGCTTGTTTCTGGGTTCGTGTCTTCAGCTTAACAAACGTAGGTTATTGTGTTTTTATGAGCTTGATGACATGTAGACAATTCAGCACGCACGCAAGCCACAAGAAGCCGGATGATCTCTATGTAACAGTCACTGAACCTGCAAATTTCAGAACACCATAAGGAGCCTTGATATAAAGGTACAAGACACTGATTAGTGTTTCAAAATCCAGAGGAATTATTATCTAGTCAGATTATCTCTTTACTGAGACGCGTGAAACTAAATAAACGTGGCAGTCTTACATGAATATCAGCGAAGCAACACAGAGGAGCAAACTGTTAAATCACATAGCCAGTAATACTGAGAGTCAAGACACGCTATTCTATATGTATCTACGTTGGAGGAGTGGTTAATGGAGTCAGACAGGCGATCCAATTGATCTAAGTTAAATTCCTTACCATTTCAATGATTTTCAAGAGTATTCATATTGTTTAGGAGACCCTAAGACATAAAAGAATCACATGCACGGAAGAAGTATCCAAGTATGCATCAGATGGTCTTGAAGAAACCCTTTCCCCCCCCCCCTCTCTCTCTCTCTCTCTCTCTCTCTCTTTGGGCCGAATACTTAGTGTCGCTACGTTGAGGTCAGATGACGGTTCACTGTTAAGTAAAACTATTTTACTTTTTATCGGATTTTATGGTGGTTTGGGAAGCATTAAATTCATGAGAGTATTACTTTGCCAAGGGGGAGAGGTTATCAAGGTTGATGCTAGAAACGAGAAAACAGCTCCTGTTTCTTCCTTGTGGGTGGGAGGGAACAAAGGGTAGAAAAGGAGAAACAGGACTACAAACTGACATCGGAAAGTGACTTCCACTAAAACGTAATTCAGTGTGCCCCCCCCTGCTCTTTCTACGCACTGTTTATGCAAATAAATTAGAATTTATTTCTTTGATTCGGCGGTACTCTCCCGGCACGGGTCTTTTCCAGATAGTGACCCGGCCTTGGTTCCCTGTCTTATGAGTATCTGAGACTTATGTCGGCCATGGGAGGAGGTACAAGTACCTCCTCCTCATCTTCTGGGACCAACCGTCACTAGGCTTAGCCCAATTCCCCGCTCTCACAGAGCTCGTAGGGAAGCTACGCCTCTGGTCTGCCATCTTCCCCGCCCCAGATGGGCTCGTGGGAATGGCAGTCTTGTGAGCTGCAAGTGGCAGCAAGCTCTGGCCATGATGTATATCATCGTAGAATTTATACTGCCTTTTGTTAAGACTCGTGGAAAGACCTGCTGAATTAACAGCTATCTGTCACGCTACGACTCTGTTGCCAGGTGCTCTCCAGATGCACTTGCATGAGGCTTGACAGTATGACACATTATTTCTTTATCCTCCTCCTGGGGAAAATGAACAATCCATTAGAGTTGACCAGAACCCGAAAGTGGTAGAAACAGTTTTCATTCCTTTCTTTATCACCCGTCCATTAGAGATTTTGATCATGAAATTTCAATAAGAAAAAAAGTTAACTATTACTTTATATGCTACTCTCCGGGAAGGAAATAGGCTTCCCAAGAGGATACCTCAATGGAGATTCATATCTAAAAGGGATTTCCAAGGACCAGCGGAAACCTCAGGTAAAATTTTAGCAGCATGGCAAATCGCAACCCAAAACATTGAGCCATCAGTCTCACATGCTATTGATGAGATGTGTCTAAAAACTGTTGGAGAGAATGGTGAACGTTCACCTGGTCTGATGAACAACGATGAATGAAGGCCGGGTCTCGGCAATGAATAATCACTGGGTCCCAGAGATGAATGACAGCGGTTTGAACATTCTGAAAATTCCACAACTTCATCGTTCTACACGAGCCTCTTCAAAGAAGACAC
>NW_027200082.1:22500-24555 GCF_038502225.1 Cherax quadricarinatus
TATTATTATTATTATTATTATTATTATTATTATTATTATTTATTTTATTATTATCACACTGGCCGATTCCCACCAAGGCAGGGTGGCCCGAAAAAGAAAAACTTTCACCATCATTCACTCCATCACTGTCTTGCCAGAAGGGTGCTTTACACTACAGTTTTTAAACTGCAACATTAACACCCCTCCTTTAGAGTGCAGGCACTGTACTTCCCATCTCCAGGACTCAAGTCCGGCCTGCCGGTTTCCCTGAATCCCTTCATAAATGTTACTTTGCTCACACTCCAACAGCACGTCAAGTATTAAAAACCATTTGTCTCCATTCACTCCTATCAAACACGCTCATGCATGCCTCCTGGAAGTCCAAGCCCCTCGCACACAAAACCTCCTTTACCCCCTCCCTCCAACCATTCCTAGGCCGACCCCTACCCCGCCTTCCTTCCACTACAGACTGATACACTCTTGAAGTCATTCTGTTTTGCTCCATTCTCTCTACATGTCCGAACCACCTCAACAACCCTTCCTCAGCCCTCTGGACAACAGTTTTGGTAATCCCGCACCTCCTCCTAACTTCCAAACTACGAATTCTCTGCATTATATTCACACCACACATTGCCCTCAGACATGACATCTCCACTGCCTCCAGCCTTCTCCTCGCTGCAACATTCATCATCCACGCTTCACACCCATATAAGAGCGTTGGTAAAACTATACTCTCATACATTCCCCTCTTTGCCTCCAAGGACAAAGTTCTTTGTCTCCACAGACTCCTAAGTGCACCACTCACTCTTTTTCCCTCATCAATTCTATGATTCACCTCATCTTTCATAGACCCATCCGCTGACACGTCCACTCCCAAATATCTGAATACGTTCACCTCCTCCATACTCTCTCCCTCCAATCTGATATTCAATCTTTCATCACCTAATCTTTTTGTTATCCTCATAACCTTACTCTTTCCTGTATTCACCTTTAATTTTCTTCTTTTGCACACCCTACCAAATTCATCCACCAATCTCTGCAACTTCTCTTCAGAATCTCCCAAGAGCACAGTGTCATCAGCAAAGAGCAGCTGTGACAACTCCCACTTTGTGTGTGATTCTTTATCTTTTAACTCCACGCCTCTTGCCAAGACCCTCGCATTTACTTCTCTTACAACCCCATCTATAAATATATTAAACAACCACGGTGACATCACACATCCTTGTCTAAGGCCTACTTTTACTGGGAAAAAATTTCCCTCTTTCCTACATACTCTAACTTGAGCCTCACTATCCTCGTAAAAACTCTTCACTGCTTTCAGTAACCTACCTCCTACACCATACACCTGCAACATCTGCCACATTGCCCCCCTATCCACCCTGTCATACGCCTTTTCCAAATCCATAACTGCCACAAAGACCTCTTTAGCCTTATCTAAATACTGTTCACTTATATGTTTCACTGTAAACACCTGGTCCACACACCCCCTACCTTTCCTAAAGCCTCCTTGTTCATCTGCTATCCTATTCTCCGTCTTACTCTTAATTCTTTCAATTATAACTCTACCATACACTTATTATTATTATTATACTGATATCATTAGTCCATGATTCCCTCTTGATTACCTGTCACTTCATGAAATCTTAAACATCCTTAAATGCACAGTAGTTTGATGTATATTGACGAATTTTGGGGAGAACAAAGAGACACAATACCGTGACTCGAACAATACACAAATTAGCCGCACATAGAAGAGAGAAGCTTATGACGACGTTTCGGTCCAACTTGGACCGACTTTGTAAATGGTCCAAGTCGAAGTGAAAAGTCGTCGTAAGCTTCCTTCTATGTGCGGGTTATCTGTGTATTTATTCATACTGAATTGTACTCGCCGAGTTGTGTTTGCTCGGATCGAGTCTTCTTGGTTCCACCTCTTCAACTACAATCGCTGGCATTATTGGTTACTGAGTTCATGGTCCATTTCATATCTTCTTTTGAAATTGGATATTGAATTTGCCTCTGCCGATTTCTTGTTTAGTTTGTTGTACTTATTTACCACCCTGAGACTGAAAAAAGATT
>NW_027200083.1:0-20000 GCF_038502225.1 Cherax quadricarinatus
GGCGAAACGTCTACAATAAAGATACCCAGATGTTGCACATGTGTTTTCATCAGGTGACAGAATACTTGACAGCAACAGATATTTTATCCATCCAATTCACACAGCATGTGTAATTTGTAGTTAAAATGAAAAAAGCCTCTCCATGCTCTTATCGTTTGCATGACTTTGCTATTCATTCCAACAGTACCTGACGAACAGATACCGTTCTCGAGTAAAGACTGTGGTAAGAATAGCTGATGAAAAAGCTAATACATCACAGTAAAGATCTTTGAGTGAACTTGGTGGCATGTGCAAAATATCATTGTCCAATCCCTGTTCAGTGTCAGTGTGTCCCCCAGTGCTCACACGAGTCATGCATGTATTCTGCTGTATAATGACATGTGCACCGAATTATAAAACCCCATTTTATTGGTTTCGACACTATTTTTTAACTTAACTGTGATCTCTGAATTTTCGTCTTCATCAACAGACTATTGTTTGCTTAGTTCACGAGCTTCTTGAAAGCATTCATTGAAAGGACATATGAGTAGTCTTTGAAAGTTCGATCATACATAAAATCAGATCTTTCAGGCATTTTCCTCGCTGTAGGAAAAATGCATGACTTCAAATATTAGTTGGGATTTTGTTCTAGACATTTTAACAATGACTGGTATGTGGCAGCATGGTCATCTAGTTCTACTGTAATAGTCTCTAATGGTTAACTATGGTATCTCATCATACAATTCTCACTTTATATTACTACTGCAATCAGCTGAAATATATCCAGTGAGTTTAACAGGCAGATATCATACAATCGTCTGTTGTTCGATTTGGTTGCTCAGTACTTTTAACTCACGAAATTGTAAAAATACGATTACAAACAAATCAAGGAACGTGTGGGGTTTGAACCCATGGCGAATGAATCTTAAAAATTACACACCAGTTTCTATACGTCATGAGGAGGTTAACATGGGCCATTACTGAGAGTTTTAGGACTAACTTGCCATGGGTTCAACCAGTTTCATGATTTCAATACCTTTAAGTTAAGGCGGCTTATAAGTTTTCCTCCATTGGAATGTAGTTTCACTGTTATTTATTTTCGCCTACTTAGGTAAAGGAACGACAATGTCAATAGGATTATTTAATTTTTACGGTTAGTCTTGTCCATTTTACTTTTCAGTGATGATTTCTTCTCCAACGTAATCTGCTTCATTTTCTATAAAAGATTCATCTTCGTCACAGACCGGGCAGCGGGGGGCGTTGATCCCCGAAACCCTCTCCAGGTATACTCCAGGTATATGGCTCATCACTGACATCAGTGAAAAAAAAATATTTCATCATTAGCTAAAACTAAATGAGTCATATTTATTAGAAAACGTATCTATCCTGAAACCTAGATCGCTTCTAACATACGTGGATGAAAAACAACGGTCTATATAGGTGTAAATGCAAGACAAGCCAAGGGGGTGGAAATCATAGGCTCAAGCACTTTCACACTTTTCAGTGCATCATCGGGAGCTGTGAAATGTTGCAAAGGCAGCAACAGGAAAAATGAGGGGAAATTTCTCAAAGCATAGTAGCGTGGGTGGCACCAGGCAATATCTCTGATTCAGAGAGAGATACTGGCTGGTGCCACCAAGACAAGCCACCGCCTCTCCCCCCCACCCCCGTGGTTTATCTTGCATTCTTAAGATCGCACATCTGCGATTGTTGTGCATAGGTATAAATATGAGAGGGAGTGACCTGATGAAAGTGCCATCTCAAAAACTTTACTAGTTCTGAGCACTTTCGTCAGGTGAAGTCCTGTCTCACACCTTAGTTTCGTTCCTGGAAGTCCCATTATTCTTGATCTTTTCATATTGTAAGTGGTCAGGATCCCAGGACCGAAATGTTGTCTAACAATGTGTTAGAATGTTTATATATTTTAAACCACTTGTCGGTAGCCTTTATGAAACCATATATGACTTCAGCATTACCCAGCGGTCAGACGTATGTGAGTTCTCTGATCCAGCAGCCTGTTGAACTTTTAGTTTCCTGGACAGATCACCTCACTCACATTTGGCATCAGTCTGTATATCCGCACTTCTCGTATAAATTTACGTATTAAAATCTTTTTAGTAAATAAACTATTGTGGAAATTATTTTGGACTACCAAAATATTCCACGAAACGTTTTATAGTTTGAGCTTCAAGAGCCCTTAACATACCCACTTACATAACATTTGTACATAATGTTTCTCCCTCTAGGAATATTTACGTGTAAATTTGTCTTGATTTATCGTGCAAGTAACGAAAATCGTACAGACTCTGCCTTATTTTGTTGAGAAAAAGACGGTGTAAAAAATAAAAGATTAAATGAAGGATTTCATTACAAAATATGTGAGGAGTGACATTAGCTCAGGAGAGAGTTGTGAGTGTAACAACTACTCTATATTTAACAATTATCAGGAAACTTTAATCAGACAAAAAAAAATTTGTTTATTCAGAAAACGAAATAAAAAGCTGTGCTGATCCCAGCACAAACCATACCACGGGTGGGATTTGAACCCGCGGTCAGAGAGTCTCAAAACTCCAGACCGTCGCATTAGTCACTGGACCAGCTAGCCACAATAAGATTCGCCCAGCTAGGTATATTTCTACACCATAGGAAGGTTAGCATAGGCACCACTGTAAAAACTTGCATTTGTGGTCGCAGTGATGCCTATGCTAACCTTCCTATGGTATAGAAATATACCTAGTTGGACGAATCTCATTGCGGCTAGCTGGTCCAGTGGCTAACGCGACGGTCTGGAGTTTTGAGACTCTCTGACCGCGGGTTCAAATCCTGCCCGTGGTATGGTTTGTTTGCAATCGTGTCACTACGATTTCGTGAGTCATGTACTTTTTTGATAAAATATAATCAGAGAGCGAGTGACGTTCCTTTGTATAAATGAACTAGCAATAAGAAAGGATGTAAATTATGGGAGAATAAATCAGATATGTAAAATCGGCAATGTTTATACCAGAGCAGTGACCAACTGGACCATGGTGGCAGCAGTGGCCGACTGCACCATGGTGGCAGCAGTGGCCGACTGCACCATGGTGGCAGCAGTGACCAACTGGACCATGGTGGCAGCAGTGGCCAACTGGACCATGGTGGCAGCAGTGACCAACTGGACCATGGTGGCAGCAGTGGCCAACTGGACCATGGTGGCAGCAGTGACCAACTGGACCATGGTGGCAGCAGTGGCCGACTGCACCATGGTGGCAGCAGTGGCCGACTGCACCATGGTGGCAGCAGTGGCCAACTGCACCATGGTGGCAGCAGTGGCCAACTGCACCATGGTGGCAGTAGTTGCCAACTGCACCATGGTGGCAGCAGTTGCCAACTGCACCATGGTGGCAGCAGTTGCCAACTGGACCATGGTGGCAGCAGTGACCAACTGGACCATGGTGGCAGCGGTGACCAACTGGACCATGGTGGCAGCGGTGACCAACTGGACCATGGTGGCAGCAGTGACCAACTGGACCATGGTGGCAGCGGTGACCAACTGGACCATGGTGGCAGCGGTGACCAACTGGACCATGGTGGCAGCAGTGACCAACTGGACCATGGTGGCAGCAGTGACCAACTGGACCATGGTGGCAGCGGTGACCAACTGGACCATGGTGGCAGCAGTGACCAACTGGACCATGGTGGCAGCGGTGACCAACTGGACCATGGTGGCAGCAGTGACCAACTGGACCATGGTGGCAGCAGTGACCAACTGGACCATGGTGGCAGCAGTGACCAACTGGACCATGGTGGCAGCAGTGACCAACTGGACCATGGTGGCAGCAGTGACCAACTGGACCATGGTGGCAGCAGTGACCAACTGGACCATGGTGGCAGCAGTGACCAACTGGACCATGGTGGCAGCAGTGACCAACTGGACCATGGTGGCAGCAGTGACCAACTGGACCATGGTGGCAGCAGTGACCAACTGGACCATGGTGGCAGCAGTGACCAACTGGACCATGGTGGCAGCAGTGACCAACTGGACCATGGTGGCAGCGGTGACCAACTGGACCATGGTGGCAGCAGTGACCAACCGGACCATGGTGGCAGCAGTGACCAACTGGACCATGGTGGCAGCAGTGACCAACTGCACCATGGTGGCAGCAGTGACCAACTGCACCATGGTGGCAGCAGTTGCCAACTGGACCATGGTGGCAGCAGTGACCAACTGGACCATGGTGGCAGCAGTGACCAACTGGACCATGGTGGCAGCAGTGACCAACTGGACCATGGTGTGACCAACTGGACCATGGTGGCAGCAGTGACCAACTGGACCATGGTGGCAGCAGTGACCAACTGGACCATGGTGGCAGCAGTGACCAACTGGACCATGGTGGCAGCAGTGACCAACTGGACCATGGTGGCAGCAGTGACCAACTGGACCATGGTGGCAGCAGTGGCCAACTGGACCATGGTGGCAGCAGTGACCAACTGGACCATGGTGGCAGCAGATGCCAACTGGACTATGGTGGCAGTAGTGGCCAACTGGACCATGGTGGCAGCAGTGACCAACTGGACCATGGTGGCAGCAGTGACCAACTGGACCATGGTGGCAGCAGTGACCAACTGGACCAAATGGTATATTCCGAGTCCGTCCTGACAACTCTGGCTGTAGATCAACGTTGTTTATTGGTCTGAGAAAGACTAAAAAATCTGACTTCAAACTATATATTGCCTGAGTTCTTATTAAGATTTATTAATATATAGTTGAACATTGACAAAAATCCTGAGGTCGACCTACCTCTATTTACTGTTTTTTGTTTCTACAACCTTAATTAACATTCCTGGATAGGAATTCTGGATTCCTGATACACTATAGTTATAATGTTATGAGAAAAATTTTGTTTAATTTGATAATAATGTATTATAATGTCCTCTCCCTCTTTGTGCTACCTATAATAAAGTTAGAGCGACCACTGTTAGACTTCCACCACACCATCAATATACACAGCTTGTTGCAGGTAGTCTCGTATCATCTGATTCTCATCCCTGGTGATACTGGATTGTCAAGTAAAGTAGAAAATATGAGTTCTTATTTAAATTTAAATGTGGTAAGTGAAGAAGATGAGGTGTGGATTGTTTGTGGGATAGACATCACCAACAGTGGAGGAGAAAATCTTGCTTATTGTAGGAACCTGGTTAGTTCTGGTTGAGGTAACGTCACTGCTGCTTTTATTATTTATCTAACATATTTATCGAAAACAAAATAATACCTGCAGTGTTAGTATACATTACATTTGTGAACCCTTGTGAGGAATGAAACTTTTATATTAAATCTTAATAAATTATCTATGAGATAAAACTAATTTAGTGCAGGAGATAGTTTTAGAACGCATGAGAGGAGTGGTACGAACTCTCAACGAAAACTTCATTTAAGTAGCAATGCAGTGTGGTGTATTTGTAGACCAGCTTTTCCTTGAGAACATAAACAGTCCCACTGTAAAAGACCCATCGTGGAGAATTTTTTTTTTATAAAGACTACTTGATAATGTCTATGATAAAGGATACAGGTGGCCTCCTAGCAGTGAGACATCACATGCTGAAGATTTCCTTTTGGTTGTCCCTAATTCCTTCTAGGCACTCTTCAAATCTCAGGCTATTCGAACTGGTTTAGCTCTTTCTCCAGTGGCCTCTATTCTCACCCTATACAAGTGCATCTTTGACAATTTGGTCTCTTATGTTACACCAGAAAAGAAGTATGTCAGACACGACTAGTTTAACTATATCAAGATAGTCTCTCCAGTCTTGTCCAGCCTAACAAGTACTTCAGTAACTGAGGCTCAATGGTAGCCAGAAATACCTGAATGGAATCATCACGAAATTCTGGAAAGATAGTAAAGAGATTGAGTGGGACTACACGCAAGTGTCTGCAATAGCTGTAACCTACCTTCCATACTTTTTAGTGTGAAGGCGGTGATTCAGGAAGTTCCAGGAGGACCCAGAAGATTAGTTCTTTCCAACAGGATCATGGACACTGGAAGCATGGGGTTTAATTCTTTAAGGATCCAAAGAACTTAATAGAAACTATCCATGAAATATATTCTCCTGTGTAGCAAATACAGTGTGAATGTTTTCAAGGCTGATGTAGGATTTTATAATACGCATTATAATTATTTTCACTTTTGCATTTAAGAAGTTTTTATTATAATTAATATTTTGCTTTCTGAGAAACCTCTTATGTGATAAAGACAGAGCACTAACATGCAATGAAATGGTAATGCATTATAAACTAGAGTAACTTTTGGAATAAAAATTTCAAAGTTACTAAAAATTATATAAATAGTACAACTTTTGCTAAAAAGAAGTTGTTACACTTATTTTAATCAGACAAAGAGAGTTACCACATAAAACTAACAGTGAACATTATTATAGTGTACAAGAAGGTCTTGACTTTGTTTACATTGATCTAGTGATATATACAGTATTAGCGACTGAAAACTTCAAAATGTTTCAAAGGTTGAAGGAAGACTCTCTCTCTCTCTCTCTCTCTCTCATACTTTTCCACTTCTTGCGTAACCCCAGTTTTAACGTCTCCAATATCAGACAGTAGTTAGTTGCTGCTCAAGCGAAATGTTTCAACAAATACATTCATAGCTGCCCATGAAGGAAGCTCCGGTAGACTAGCCTCCTCTTGGACACTAGTAAATATATTTATTTTTTTCACAAGCGAATTCTGTTGGTCAGTTAAACCACATCTTCCACGTACACAACCCATGTATCTCCATCTCCCCAACAAGGCGAGGTACGCAAAACAGCCACGATAAAAAAAATGTTGCATGCCAGTATATTCCTTCTGCACATTCCTACATGTTCTGCAAAAAATTGAAAACCAGCTAAAAATGCGAGGAATTGCCACTGAAATTATGCCTCTTCTGTCTTTAGAATGGATCAAAATGACCGATATGGAGGTTATTTCTGGTTCTTTGGTTTATCATCGTTGGTGTTTGTTCATGCTAGAAAAATATTTCCCTTGCTACTCTATTAAAAGAAACAATTCACAAGTAGTGAAGCAACGTAACTTCCCCATCTACACAATATTACGAGGATAATGATGATTAATAATTGGTAACCTCTGCCTCGTATGGGCCAGTAGGCCTTCTGCAGTGTTCCTACATTCTTATGTTCTTATGTACTAGAGCTGTTTTTACTTAACTAGAAGTATATAATTAAAAATCGATTTTTTTTAAGCTTCTCAACATCGTGAAGATGAAATGTGGCTGAATTTTCATTGCAAAATATTCCTAAAAATTCTTTTATTTGCTCATAAAGAATTCCAAATGACTATTCAATTTATATTTTAGGCTTTGAAAGCTGCAAATAATAACCGTCAAGCTAAAATCATTTATGAATAAAATAACGACAGAAAATATTTTCCCAGGAATACGTCAGCTGGTTAAGTAACATTTCCACTTAACTCATCACATAAGTCGCTGATACAGAAATTCACTGCTTATTGCTACACTGTTCTCGGTCATCACTTACATTAATATTAAATCTGTACAAGTCATACACATAAAAAACAATGTTTGATATTTTTATCTTAGGTCAAAAATGTCACAGTTTTCTTTCCACCCACAACAGTGCCAGGTTTCCGCCACAACATTGCCAGGTTTCCACCACAACATTGCCAGGTTTCCACCACAACAGTGCCAGGTTCCCGCCACAACATTGCCAGGTTTCTGCCACAACAGTGCCAAGTTCCCGCCACAACAGTGCCAAGTTCCCGCCACAACAGTGCCAGGTTCCCGCCCACAACAGTGCCAGGTTCCCGCCACAACAGTGCCAGGTTCCCGCCCACAACAGTGCCAGGTTCCCGCCACAACAGTGCCAGGTTCCCGCCACAACAGTGCCAGGTTCCCGCCACAACAGTGCCAGGTTCCCGCCACAACAGTGCCAGGTTCCCGCCACAACAGTGCCAGGTTCCCGCCACAACAGTGCCAGGTTCGTACGAGACTAAACACTGATAATCTGAGAATATTGAGAAAAAACTAACAGTTCTGCTGGCAATTACATATTACTTTTTTTTAAGGTTAAATCTATAAGGTTCAACACTGAATTAATTATCAACAACTCTTTGTTTTACAGGTTTGTGTTGTTCTCTGCAACACTGGACTGTGAATTTACTGCAGTTACTGAAAATAAGAAGTGTCGACTTATTGGTGGTCCTAATCCTGCACACCTTAAATACATCTAGGCGAGTACTGTCACACCCTAGTAAACTCTGGTGTAGACTCGTGGGAACCCGGTGACTACTGTCACACCCTAGTAAACTCTGGTGTAGACTCGTGGGAACCCGGTGACTACTGTCACACCCTAGTAAACTCTGGTGTAGACTCGTGGGAACCCGGTGACTACTGTCACACCCTAGTAAACTCTGGTGTAGACTCGTGGGAACCCGGTGACTACTGTCACACCCTAGTAAACTCTGGTGTAGACTCGTGGGAACCAGGTGACTACTGTCACACCCTAGTAAACTCTGGTGTAGACTCGTGGGAACCAGGTGACTACTGTCACACCCTAGTAAACTCTGGTGTAGACTCGTGGGAACCAGGTGACTACTGTCACACCCTAGTAAACTCTGGTGTAGACTCGTGGGAACCAGACAACCACGATCACCTGAGCTAGTCTGCAACATACTGTATTTCTCACAAGTTTCACAATACAAGCTATCAGAAGCAACACCAACAATAATTCCCAAGTGTTGATACAACTGACAGTTAGCAACAATGTGCTCATTGGTTAGGTGTATTTAAAGTAGGAATATAGACCTACATGTCATGCGGTGCGAGAGTTGTCCCACAATGACCAATAATCCACACTTACCTGTAAAAGAAAACAAGGAAACTTATATTAATCATCTTGTTCTACCGTCAAGACCTAAATATCATAACCAATTTATATTAATTACAATGAGGGAGTGAGTCAAAGGTCAGCGAGGAGGGAAAAGCTAAAGCGGTGAAGACGCCGAAGGTGAATTCTAGGGTGCTTGCTGACACACTGAGCAGTCAGACAGAATATAGCAAACTGAAATTGGAACCTGACAATCCATACAGAGTGAAACTGGGCAACTCTCCATGAGATACCAATGAGTGAGACGTGTGTGGCCCATGCGAAGACGAGAAAGTGTAGTCTCACAACCTGATGCCAGCATGTGGCAAAACACACAAATTCTGCTGTGCAGTCCAGCAATTTATAATAGCAGAAGACAAACATTCTTCAGTGCTTCAAACAACTAGTTGACTCACCATCCGTAGGGAAGGAAACAGAGGAGAGACTTTTGCAGTTGATGACTAATTACATTACTATGTCAATTTTCTTCAGTGAATAAGAAACAATAGTTGGAACAAATTAATAGGAACAACTTGTTCTTTAACATTTTTTAGTTTCAATATGGAGTTGGTCCGACATTTGCAGCTAAAATAGCATCAGTTCATCGAAAAAATTATTCATACAGCATTTGAACAGTATCCAGAGAAATTTTGAGCCATTACTTGGACAAAATTTGCTGAAACTCTTCCAAAGACGACGGTAGAAGAAATCGGTTCCTGACTTGCAGTTCCAACTGACTCTCACAAATGCTCGATAATATTTAGATCCGGTGATTGTGGAGGCCAATCCAAGTGTTAGTCTTCACCTTCATGTTGTTCATACCAGTTTTGAACATCACTAGCGGTGTGAATTGGTGTATTATCGTCTTGGATGATAGCTCAAAAAAGGACTTGAAATACATTTAAATTGATTATTCAGATATTTGGCAGTTCAATCACCAGGTATTCATGTTATTTTGTCCAACCTCTTAATTACAGAAGTTGATTGGTGTTTGCACTGACAAAACTCTGGCCACGCTTACATCACACCAACTAACTTAAGGGAAGGACCTCCCTCCCTCAACTGTTTTAATATACTGCATCATATACTTCAGTAAACTTCATCAACAAAGACTTTCCTTACAACTTAAAGAATATCTGGTCATCAAAATTATATACCACAACATATGACGTCTAGAATTCGGAACTGAGCAAGATCAGAGAACGAGAGACTACTACGTTCAAGGGCAAAATGAAGCGTCGCTTAATGAGCTGAGAATTCGTAAATCTGGTGGAAATATCTACCTTGCTACCTTAAATTTGGAAGAGTTAAGTTTGTCACTGGCTAACCTTGAGGATATTTTAGACATTTAAAATAACATACAAGATGTTCACAGTAATACCACTGTTGACTATGATAAAATTCGCACAATCATTGCCAAGCTACAGCTGTTGAAGAGTTGTATCAAGGAAATACAGCAGTTTTTTAAACTGATCAATTTTAGAGGCTAAAAGATAGCCTACCTAATCTCACTTCGAATTCCAGCCCTGTCTAAGGTATACTACCTCCCCCGGGATGCCAGCGTCAGTGACACTCAGGTACCTACTAACTCTTAAAGAGGACCAAGGACATCAGGTGTAAGGAAACATGTCAAAAGTTTCCAACCGTGCCGGGGATCGAGCCATGGACCCCTCAGTATGTGAGCTGAGGGTGTCGTCAACCGACCCATGGGTATCTAAGATTTCAAAGATGAAAAAATTATTAGTGATGTCCTTTACAATGGAGATAAATCATGATAAATAGTGCTAGTAGTTTTAGTGGTAATGGCTGTAGCAATATTGTCAGTTATCTACAGCATTATGCCTCAGAATCTGTATTAACAAGCGCTTTGTCAACTTGAATCTGTCTCAGTTGTGTGTAAATGTATAATGATACCATGATGACAGCCGCTACATAACATTTATCTTTGAACTTTCCCCTTCTTTTTTACAGAGTTTTGAGCCATCGAAGTTCACCAGATGATTAAACATTGTTCCTATTATCAGTTTGAACTTCGTATTTATGCTGGTTAACGTTTACTTAAGCTTCTTGCGGTTTATAATATGCAAATCTCTTCCCAATCACTGCATGCAATTCTTTAAGGCATCAGCTTCTGAGGTTTTTTTTTTTTTTTTTTTTTTGTCCAGCGAGGTCACAGACTGGAAAAGAGGTTTTGATGTTGGATGCGACGCTTCTTGCGGAAAATTATGCAGCGATCTACTGTATTGTAGGTTTTGCTTGCTTAAAAAAAATATGTCACTTTTTCTACAAATAAGGATGAAGATTGATGTGTATTTCATTTACCTAATATGTTCATTTTCTCAAGTATTTACTTATTTTCTCGTGACAACTTCTATGTTTGACTGCAGACTGTAAATTGTTACTAGTTATGCTCTATCAAATATGTTAAAGCATACTGAGCAAGTGAACCGTCATCTGAATAATAAAAAAATCCAACTGCTGCTTGTCATTTAACTACAACTTTGCGGTATTTCAATACCATCCATTAATGCAACTAACTACTGGCTGTCCATAATTCCTCCCTGGGTACCAGCCCAAAATCTTGTCATTTACTTTTGAAAATTATTTTGTCCCGCCGTCACTGTCACTACCTGGTACTCTGCCGTCACTGTCATTACCTGGTACTCTGCCTTCACTGTCACTACCTGGTACTCTGCCGTCACTGTCACTACCTGGTACTCTGCCGTCACTGTCATTACCTGGTACTCTGCCGTCACTGTCATTACCTGGTACTCTGCCGTCACTGTCATTACCTGGTACTCTGCCTTCACTGTCATTACCTGGTACTCTGCCTTCACTGTCATTACCTGGTACTCTGCCGTCACTGTCATTACCTGGTACTCTGCCGTCACTGTCATTACCTGGCACTCTGCCGTCACTGTCACTACCTGGCACTCTGCCGTCACTGCCACTACCTGGCACTCGGCCCTCACTGCCACTACCTGGCACTCGGCCCTCACTGCCACTACCTGGCACTCGGCCCTCACTGCCACTACCTGGCACTCGGCCCTCACTGCCACTACCTGGCACTCGGCCCTCACTGCCACTACCTGGCACTCGGCCCTCACTGCCACTACCTGGCACTCGGCCCTCACTGCCACTACCTGGCACTCGGCCCTCACTGCCACTACCTGGCACTCGGCCCTCACTGCCACTACCTGGCACTCGGCCGTCACTGCCACTACCTGGCACTCGGCCGTCACTGCCACTACCTGGCACTCGGCCGTCACTGCCACTACCTGGCACTCGGCCGTCACTGCCACTACCTGGCACTCGGCCGTCACTGCCACTACCTGGCACTCGGCCGTCACTGCCACTACCTGGCACTCGGCCGTCACTGCCACTACCTGGCACTCGGCCGTCACTGCCACTACCTGGCACTCGGCCGTCACTGCCACTACCTGGCACTCGGCCGTCACTGCCACTACCTGGCACTCGGCCGTCACTGCCACTACCTGGCACTCGGCCGTCACTGCCACTACCTGGCACTCGGCCGTCACTGCCACTACCTGGCACTCGGCCGTCACTGCCACTACCTGGCACTCGGCCGTCACTGCCACTACCTGGCACTCGGCCGTCACTGCCACTACCTGGCACTCGGCCGTCACTGCCACTACCTGGCACTCGGCCGTCACTGCCACTACCTGGCACTCGGCCGTCACTGCCACTACCTGGCACTCGGCCGTCACTGCCACTACCTGGCACTCGGCCGTCACTGCCACTACCTGGCACTCGGCCGTCACTGCCACTACCTGGCACTCGGCCGTCACTGCCACTACCTGGCACTCGGCCGTCACTGCCACTACCTGGCACTCTGCCGTCACTGTCACTACCTGGCACTCTGCCGTCACTGACACTACCTGGCACTCTGCCGTCACTGTCACTACCTGGCACTCTGCCGTCACTGTCACTACCTGGCACTCTGCCGTCACTGTCACTACCTGGCACTCTGCCGTCACTGTCACTACCTGGCACTCTGCCGTCACTGTCACTACCTGGCACTCTGCCGTCACTGTCACTACCTGGCACTCTGCCGTCACTGTCACTACCTGGCACTCTGCCGTCACTGTCACTACCTGGCACTCTGCCGTCACTGTCACTACCTGGCACTCTGCCGTCACTGTCACTACCTGGCACTCTGCCGTCACTGTCACTACCTGGTACTCTGCCGTCACTGTCACTACCTGGTACTCTGCCGTCACTGTCACTACCTGGCACTCTGCCGTCACTGTCACTACCTGGTACTCTGCCTTCACTGTCACTACCTGGTACTCTGCCGTCACTGTCATTACCTGGTACTCTGCCTTCACTGTCATTACCTGGTACTCTGCCTTCACTGTCATTACCTGGTACTCTGCCTTCACTGTCATTACCTGGTACTCTGCCTTCACTGTCATTACCTGGTACTCTGCCTTCACTGTCATTACGTGGTACTCTGCCTTCACTGTCATTACCTGGTACTCTGCCTTCACTGTCATTACCTGGTACTCTGCCTTCACTGTCATTACCTGGTACTCTGCCTTCACTGTCATTACCTGGTACTCTGCCTTCACTGTCATTACCTGGTACTCTGCCTTCACTGTCATTACCTGGTACTCTGCCTTCACTGTCATTACCTGGTACTCTGCCTTCACTGTCATTACCTGGTACTCCAGCGATGTCAACAACGCATCATCAAACCATTTTGGCCAATCATTTAAGTTTAAGGCGGTATTACCACCACGGATAAATTTAACAGTTTATATACACAATAACCAAGATTGTCACAATAACAAAACTTGTGTCTATCCTAGCTTTCCAAGGCTGTAATTTGCTTTTAAGTCACTAGCATGAACAATATCTTATTCTGTAAAACGTGCATAATAATATACAACCATTATGTACTTACTCCCAAATCTAAAGCCAAACCTATTATAACCTAGATCAGTCATGAAACTCTCTGCATGGTTAGGCTGTATAACATTAGGTAAAGCTATACACAAATAACCCGCACTAGGATATAAATTTACGAGTATGACAACGTTTGACAGAACCCACCTGAGCAGATAACAAGAACAAAAATACAGAAATGGTTCAGAGGTTAGTAGAGGAAACAAAGGCCTGGTTATGTAACGAATTTTCTGAAGTTAGAGCATTTGAGAAAGGAAGGCATTTACAGAGACTGTACTAGACTAAGATTCGTATTTGGAATGTTATGTGATGCATCAACGAGAAGGCGTCTGTGAAGGCTAGAAAGGTAAACAATTTTGCCAGAGGACCAGTTAATACAATGACAATAATGTCTAACATAACAGAAATGAGCTATGATGTTACCGACCAAACGTGATGTGGAAAATAATACTTACGTATAGTCCATGACATTTTTTTAAAGGAAACGTTTCGCCACTCATGGTTATTAAATTTCATGTTTTACCATGAGTGACTTTCTAACACCTCTTGTTGAAGCATCCCTTATACATAGTCCAAGCTTTCACTCTACAGATGCCTTCCTTTCTCATTACATTGTCAAGTGCTCTAAACTTCAAAACACTCGTCATTTGACCTGACCTTCATCATCTCCTTTCATTGCCTCTTCACCATTCCCATATTTTCATTGTCTTTCTTTCTTATCTTCTACTTAGATGTGTTCCGTCCTTTGTTTACTGTTTGTCCAACAGGGGATTTTGTCCTACCTTGTGGGTCAGCACTCTCCTGTAGTACTCCTGTGTTTTTATTCACATTGACTACCTCCCTTACTAATGTTACTATTTTCTCGCTAGTACAACACACTGCACACCACTATTTCCTCCTTTTCTGCCGCTCAATTCCCCCGTATCCTCATATATATATTCTGCCTCGCCCTCCTTAACTTTTCGCCACAGGCATCAGACATCCTATGAGCCTCCTTTGTCACTTGGGCTGCTGCCCTTTGTGCCAGGAATCTCTCAAATGAATTAGAGCTTTGGGAGTTGAGAACTTCATGCCAGGGAGAACACTGGCCCATATAATATACCAGAGATTTAACCCTGACTCCTGCTCCAGCACCTCTGCTACTCCCTACGAGCTGTGTGAGTGGCACTACTTGAACTAAGACGTTCTGTGCTCCAGCTACAGAGCATCTACAATAATTGTAGCTAATGTAAAGGACACAAGTGCAACTTTTACTTTACATATTGTCGGTAATTCTACCAAAATATATACAATTGTAGCTAATGCTACATCACGGGGTGAAGAACTCTCACCGTGCCCTTTTCAAAGGGCTGCCCCCGAAATAGAGCTGCAAATGGTATTCCATGTGACAAACTCTGGCATTTCTTTGGGAGCCAGTGACAGGTCACCATCTGGCCAAGACCTGCATCTGGACATCGTTCCTGGCGAATGTATTATCTCCGACTGCGGCCCGAACGCCGGTGGTGGCTGCAGAGGAGTCGACTTTTTAAGAGAGTAGAGCCTAAAACGAGCGAGAACACCGGACCTTTGATAAAGATCTAACCCTGAATTCTACTGCACGAACATCTCTGCTGCTTTCATAGGACTGTACAAGTACACCTATACAGAAGGCTCACCTCGCCTTTGTGACAGGACTGTCACTGCTATAACGCTGTAAACAGTACTTCACTTGATAAATTAGACACATGTGCAACACCTGGGTATCTTTATTGTCGAAACGTTTTGCCACTCACTGGCTTCATCAGTCCTCAGATTCCTATTGAAGAACAACAGGAGTGGATATAATCAGTTCATTAATTATGATAAGAATACAGTATATGTGCGATAAAGGGGCTTATATACTGATTACGTCGACTTCATCATGAACAACATTCTCACGTCTCTTCGTAACTTATTAAAGGTCCTAAGTCGGACCGAAACGTCGTCCTAAGTTTTGATCTCCTAAGTGCAGTATGTTTACAACATATTAACATGAATACATAATAAGCTGGATGCATTTTGGTCGTGTAGTGATCCGAGAAATTTTTCCTCCAATTGCTAAAAGTCCAGTCTGGTGCATCATTGCAAACAATTAGAATGTTGCGGAGTATTGCACAGGTCTGTAATGCAGTTAAATATTAACGTTAAGATTTGAAGTGACTCAGAATTAATATTTTCAAGTAATCAGATTCTAATATCAGAATGTCTTCAATAAACAGGCAATTTAGGAAATAGACAAACCAAATCTAATTCAAATCTTCAAAGACACAAATATCTTAAAATACGTAAACACAAAGCTGAATCATTTACATGCTACATTGTCAAGTTATCAACATAAAAGAGTTGAAGATAACAGCAGCGACACTCAAAGGTTATCACAAAAGCAGCGTCGTTTACATTTTCCAAATTCTCGAGAAAAGCAAACAGACCTAAGTAATTCAGAAAATAATTTAATTTTACTTAACCTTAGGGAGCTTAATTTATTTTCGCAATGGTGTCTTGGCAGATAAATCACAGGCACCTTGAAGTACATTACTATTTAAACTGTAATAACAGAATAAATCCCAACACTAAGTGAGTTATGAACAGAAAAGGCATTCAAATAAACCAACTTTATTAATAAAACTGGCACTTAAAACCTTATGTGATGAATGGTTTTGAAAACCGACAAGTTGAAGAATTGAGACTTATGCAACACATGTGTTGCATAAGTGTCTCAATTCTTCAACTTGTCGGTTTTCAAAACCATTCATCACATCTGTCAGACACTGCAACATCATGGGATCTTGGTACAAAGACTTCAACGCTTGCCCAACCTTTGGACGACGACCTACTTACACTAGTGGCAGGTCCCACTGTGATCCCGCCTCCTCCTGCTTGGACTCATCTCACCGCAGTATATAAGCCACCTCTCTGGCCCTGTGCTGCACTTCCTACAAGAGTGATGGACTGAACACATCGATTCCAGGTTGAGGGACTGATTACCTCAAAACTTCTACTCTCCTTACCCATTTCTACTTTGTATTGGACTGATGAAGCCACTGTGTGGCGAAACGTTTCTTCAATAAAGATTCCCATGTGTTGCATAAGTGTCTCAATTCTTCCACTTAAAACCTTATACGACCTACCATCTTGGTGACGTTTTCTTCGAGGTCAATACATCAGCACTAAGTTTATAAGGCTGACATCTAAATACAATATTCAGTTACACAGAAAACAACAACACTTGCACCTGCACAACCTGAAGATAAGTTGTGTTTCATCTAGGAGTCAGCCAATAGCGCTAAACTAATTGAGATTATATAGCAACTGTGAAATGAAAGACATTCAGAGTCGATTCACTTGAGAAGAATTGTCCCTTCAAGAGCCAATCATCAGCATCAAGGACAAACAATACAATAGAAAAAGTAACCATTTCGAGATTATAAGTAGTGAAATGTCACCAAGACAATGTGTTAATAATAACAACCTTCTTGGAAGTAGGATATACGAGGCTTGAAATCTTTATGAAAACTCAGATGGCAGTTTTCTCCAGTTATCATTATCTGTAAATGTTCTATGTATTATTGTTGACAGGTCACCAACACCAGCAAATATTCCAGCACATCTGCCTCTGTATACATTACATCAGTAATGAAAGTTTGATGCTCGCCCAATAAGGTGTTTTCGAGAGAAAAAAAAATGCTTAAGACAGAAAAAAGCTTTGTCGATAATGTTCTGAAAACAAACAAGTTTATCCTTGATACACACAAAGAAACTAAAAAAAAAAACTTTTTCGCAGGTTTTCTTTACATTTATAATTAATAAAAATTCTCTACACTCATTTAAAAAAAAACTGTACTTTTATAATTCAAGATTTTTTTCATAAAACTGCTTTAAAAAAATTCCAATTGGTAGTTATACAGTGCCAAATCAATAATACAAAAAATACTTCCCGTCAGAAACATTCTTTATTACACTGGAATTAGGAATTAATAAAACTGGTAAATTGAAATGATCACAACTCAAAGTCAGCATCAAACATTGTTAATAAAATCCATCAAGGAAGAAAATTTGAAGACGATCAGAAATGGCAGTTTCAGGAATATTTCAAATTAACACTTACTAATAACAAAGTTAAGGATTGTCATCATTTATATAGAATGATTCATTATAATTTTTTGGCTGACAAGAAGAATCATTTTAGTTATTAAATATAAATAAACTTCACTTTTTATTCAATAAAATTAGGAAATAGGAACGTTTGCTAAGCAATAAGAGGGCGAACATTGTGTTCAGTGAACCACACGAGTGGTGACAGTTTGAAGCCGATCACAAGAGTAATTCTCCCGTTATGGCAGTTAACAATGATTGTTTCCTTAACCATTATTTTAATGAGGAAATGGTATGGTGATACCGACAAGATGTGGAAAAAGACACTTATGTACAGTTCAGGACATTTATTAAAGGAAACGTTTCGCCACGAGTGGCTTCTTCAGTCCTATTAGGACTGAAGAAGCCACTCGTGGCGATACGTTTCCTTTAATAAATGTCCTGAACTGTACTTAAGTATCTTTTCCCACATTATTTTAATATTGAGAAATTCCCCCCCACACAAACACAACGTTTAATTAACATGAACTTTCAAGGTTGTTATTTGCATCAGGCACTGAGCACTGAAGACGTTCCCACCAGGAAACTGTGAATGATTTTTTCTTACCTTACATTGAATGCAGTGCAACCGTAAACGGGCTATCTTAACAATGAAGAACAAGCCACTTGGGGATCGTAATCTTTGGTTCTAGATCTTTCGCACTCTCGTGCGTCGTCAGGAACTATGCAATGTTGCAAGACAGCAACAGATAAGAGGGGAAATTCTCTGAAGCAAGACAGAAGGTTTCAATGATAGCTTCTTCCTAGCCTCACAGAATTTCTCCTAACTGTTACTATTATTATAACTAAGCGCTAAACCCATAAGGGTCATACAGCTCTGCCCTCTTATCTGTTGATGTATTGCTACAATGCATTATTGGTGAGCACGCACGAGAGTGAGAAAGATCTAGAACTCAAGACTTCCATGTCCAAGTGGCTTGATCTGCATTATACTACATATAAAATGATCAACTCTACACCCACGTACCTGAATTTCACTCTCTGCTGGCGGTGACTTGAGAGGCGGCTTTTATGATTGTTTGAAGCTATATACCTGCAGTGTGTTTATGGGGATAACGCCCCCGCGACGCGGTCTCTGACCAGGCCTCGCGCTGCCTGTGACCAGGCCTCACCAGACCTTGAGCTATGCCAGAATGAAGTGACTTCAACAACTTGAGACAGTAACGACGTGCACTTGCTTGTTAATCCATTAATCTGACTAGTTACACTACACAAACCTTGAAAATTAGAAGCATATCGGATGAGGCTTCTCGCGTTATGAGCGGGAAAGAAAAAGTTGAAATTAAAAAAAACTGAAACTCACTTAAAAATCCCTTCTGAGGATAGCTAATGATAAACACTAAGGTTTTCTTACGACATCCTACACACTGCAACACAATATCTACCGCTTGATTTTATCCACATATCAGTAACACGTTGTGCATTACATTTCACACTTAACACGTAATATTACGCACTGTAACACACACATGCGATCACTACCTCACCCAACACTAAACTGATCACAGTCGCTGACATGTAAGGTTGAGACAGAGCGGCTGAACCAGCTCTCTCTCAGAACCACTGGTTCACCTGTCAAGTGTTTTGTTATATTTCTTTAACGAGGCTGTTAGTGCTCAAGGGATATATCTGGAACTTATCTGAAGATAATTTATTTATTAACAGTTATTTTTTTTTTATTTTTATTACGAATTTTAATCTAAATAACTATAGCTAGATATCAGAAATCTTTCACTGACCAAAGTACTCGCTACCAGTTTCACGTCTGACGTCACCCGTGACGTTACTCACCCGTGACGTCACTCATCCGTGACGTCATTCATCCGTGACGTCACTCACCCGTGACGTCAACTCCAAGTGTTGTACCTAACTTCCGAGCCAGTGTTTAAGCTCTGGCCATATGTCTAGGCAACACAGAGTACATACTTAGAGGGTTGTATTTCTCCCAGAGTAGATACATGTTGAGATATTACTTTAATCCCTATTATAGTGATTGAATTATTTATGACTGTTAGTGGAGAGCTTACCAAGCAGCCTTTATGACCCTAGCATAGTTG
>NW_027200083.1:22500-24542 GCF_038502225.1 Cherax quadricarinatus
GACCGATCAAGCTGATTCTCAGGACAGAAACAGTGCGGAACAGGATCCTCCAAGAGAAACCACAGTTGAAAAGTTCGGAAGAGTACAAGAAGGTGTTCCTAGACAGAGACAGAACACAAACAGAGAGACAGCAGCTGAGGGAGAGGACAAAAAAGCGAAAGGAGCTAGGAAAGGAGACAAGGATGGAACCAGCAGAGGTCAGTCAGAGCAGAACAGAGCAGCAAGGGCAAGCACACACACAACTATCCTCAGAACCCCACAACCTATCACACCATCCCAACACACAATACAATCCATACCCACAGCTTCCACCCAACCCCCAACCATAGAATCCCACAGTATGCTACCAGGTCTCCCACCCCCACAGGCCCCCCAAACCACAGTGTTGGAAAGGAAACTGAAGGTATGGTACACAAACGCTGATGGAATAACAAACAAGTGGGAGGAGTGGCATCAAAGAGTCAAAGAGGCATCACCAGACATCATAGCGATCACAGAAACCAAGCTTACAGGTATGATAACAGATGCCATCTTTCCAGCGGGATACCAGATCCTGAGAAAATACAGAAGGAACAGGGGGGGTGGAGGAGTGGCATTGCTGATCAAACACCGATGGAATTTTGATGAGCTGGAGAGAGGAGACAGCGGAGAAGAAAGTGATTACATAGCGGGAACGCTTCACTCTGGTGGTCCGAAGGTGATAATTGCAGTGATGTATAACCCACCACAGAACAGCAGGAGGCCAAGGCAAGAGTATGACGAGAGCAATAGAGCGATGGTTGACACACTGGCTGCAGTGGCCAGAAGAGCTCATGCATGCAGGGCAAAGCTCCTGATCATGGGCGACTTTAACCACAAGGAGATCGAATGGGAGAACTTGGAGCCACATGGGGGACAAGATACATGGAGGGCTAAGATGATGGAGGTGGTACTGGAAAACTTCATGTACCAACACGTAAGGGACACTACAAGAGAGAGAGGAGAGGATGACCCAGCAAGACTGGACTTAGTATTCACCTTGAGTAGTGCAGATATTGAGGACATCACATATGAAAGACCCCTTGGGGCCAGCGATCATGTGGTTTTGAGCTTCGAATACACAGTAGAGCTACAAGTGGAGGGGAAAGCAGGAAGGCCAGGACAAATGAAACCAAACTATAGGAAAGGGGACTACACAGGAATGAGGAACTTCCTCAATGAGGTTCAGTGGGACAGAGAACTGGCAGGGAAGCCAGTTAATGAGATGATGGAATATGTAGCAACAATGTGCAATGAGGCTGAGGAGAGGTTTGTACCCAAGGGTAACAGGAATAATGAAAAAGCCAGGATGAGCCCATGGTTCACCCAAAGATGCAAGGAGGCAAAAACCAAGTGTGCTAGGGAATGGAAGAAATATAGAAGGCAAAGGACCCAGGAGAATAAGGAGAGCAGTCGTAGAGCCAGAAACGAATATGCACAGATAAGAAGGGAGGCCCAACGTCAATATGAAAACGACATAGCAGCAAAAGCCAAATCTGACCCGAAACTGTTATACAGCCACATCAGGAAGAAAACAACCGTTAAGGACCAGGTAATCAGGCTAAGGAAGGAGGAGAGACAACAAAATATGACCGTGAAGTATGTGAGGAACTCAACAAGAGATTCAAAGAAGTGTTCACAAAGGAGACAGAAGGGGCTCCAGAAAGACGGAGAGGTGAGGTACACCACAATGTGCTGGACACAGTACACACAACCGAGGAAGAAGTGAAGAGGCTTCTGAGTGAGCTAGATACCTCAAAGGCAATGGGGCCAGTTAACATCTCTCCATGGGTCCTGAGAGAGGGAGCAGAGGCGCTATGTGTACCCCTAACAACAACATTCAATACATCTATCGAAACAGAGAGATTGCCTGAGGCATGGAAGACAGCAAATGTGGTCCCAGTCTTTAAAAAAGGAGACAGACATGAAGCACTAAACTACAGACCAGTGTCACTGACATGTATAGCATGCAAAATCATGGAAAAGATTGTCAGGAGAAGAATGGTGGAACATCTAGAAAGGAA
>NW_027200084.1:0-24542 GCF_038502225.1 Cherax quadricarinatus
CAGGCGCGGATATAAGGGGGGGCCCAGGGGGCCCGGGCCCCCCCCCCTTTGGCCCTCTTTGGGCTTTGGCCCAGTGTCGTAGCTGGGTTTTCATTTTGGGGCGAGGGGAAGGAGGGGCCAATCCTTTACATGGCGGGGGCATGCCCTCCCGAATTATTTGAGATTTTAAAGCCGATATATATATATATATATATATATATATATATATATATATATATATATATATATATATATATATATATATATATATATATATATATATATATATATATATATATATATATATATATATATATATTTACTTTTCTAGACACAAAACTATGCAGATACTCCTTTTCAAGTGGGGGGGCCCACAGCTCTAGTGAGGGAGAGGGGGGCAGACCCCCTAGGCTCCCCATAGTTACGCCACTGCTTTGGGATGCATTTAAATTTGTTTCGCAACTTTGCAAGTTTACAGACCACTAATACCTCTAGCTCCATAACAATACAAAAATGCTTTTTAAGGTTGGATACTTATAATAAACATTTTGGAGCTGTATTGATGCTGAGAATAATGAGATGTGGCAAAAAAAATCGTGGAAATGTCCTAACTTGAAAGAAATTTCGCATAACACCCAGAGAGGCAGGCAGGCTCTGAGAGAGCGAGGCTCAGCCTCAGCGAGCGTCAAGCAGTGTTGCATGTTGAGAGCACGTGGTAACATCAGACGGCTGATGCGGCGTGACCCCGTGACGGTGAGTCACCGTCCCCCGGTATTTCAAGGCTCCAACACACATACTGACTCACTGCGAGCCGGGCACGAACCAGGACGAGAGGGTAAGGGTTCATGAACCATTCAGTGACCTTACTGCACCAGGTAAAGGGGCCAGGGCAAGATTAATACATTAGGCTATTGTGTTTATGCCTGTTTTGGGGCCTTGTGGGACAGTGCCAGAGTGGAGTGGGTTGGAGCCTTGGAGCTATGCCTACGGTAGCCTACCGTGAAAGAGTATAATAATAATAATAATAATAATAATAATAATAATAATAATAATAATTGTTATTTTTATTAGGCTAAGTTTCAACATATTTACCCATATCTCATAGATATGGGTAAATATGTTGAAACTTAGCCTAATAAAAATAACTAATAATATGATTATTAATTCAGAGGTTGTGCCGCCATCATCATGCAGCAATACCCCCTGGTGAAACCGATCCACTGTTTCAGTCACCGACTGAACCTGGTGCTGACTAAGGGCTGTGATGTCAAAGAAGTCAAACTCGCCCTCCAGACACTGAACGAGGTGTACAACTTCATCCATTCCAGCAACATGCGGACGCTTCGGTTTACCAAACTCGTGAAGCTATCCTCAGCCAAGCGGGAAAAGCTGGTGCCCCTGTGCCCCACCAGATGGGTCGAGTGGCACGATGCTGTCCTCGTGTTCATCGAGTTTCTGCCTCTCATCGCTATTTTTCTGGAGGATGAGATGAAGTTGGATGCCAACGCCGGACTCCTACTACTGCGATTCGGGACCCCTGCTTTCTCGTTGGGTTGGTTGTGGCCGAGTCCGTTTTGGCACACACGCTTCAGCCAAGCAGAACCCTACAGAAAAAGGAAGGTGACCTGGTATGTGCGTACGCACTGATTCGTGAAATCGGGACTCTATTCTCCAAATTTAGAGCGGATGCCGAGGAGTACTTCCACGCTGTGTTCGTGAAAGCCAAAGATCTTCTAGTTGAAGTGGGCTCAGCTCACGATGACGTCCCTATTCCCAGAGTCTGTGCACGACAGACACAACGCGCGAATGTCCCAGCGGCATCTGCTGAGGAGTACTATCGGCGCTCGGTGTATATTCCGTTCGTTGACCATGTGATCGCTGAGTTGAAGAGCAGATTTGATGATGACACTGTGCCCGTTGCTCTCCGATTGAAGGAGCTGCTCAGGGGCTCAAAAGCAAACGTGGATGCTGTTCTTAAAGCCACTAAACTCTACGAAAGTGACGTTGAGTCACTTTTGCTCGTGCAGACGGAAACACAGCGGTGGACATGTTCCGCTCCGGCCTTCGAATCTGTCAAGAAAGCAAAGGAATACGCCGAGGCCCGTATGTTTCCGAACATCGCGAAGCTCCTTACCATCCTACTGACCCTGCCAGTCTCAAATGCAGAAGCCGAACGATCGTTCTCAGCCCTGAAACGCCTGAAGACATACTTGAGGAGCACCATAGGTCAGGATCGCCTCAACGGCCTCGCACTACTCGCCGTCCATAACGATGTACATGTTCCTGTTGATCGTGTGATCAACAAGTTTGCGGAAAGGAACCGCCGTCTTCTCTTTGCTTAGGCTGCAGTGTGATTAATCCTTTCAGTGTAATAACCTTTGCATGTTACTTTTAAGGCTACTATTATAGGTAATATTATAAAGTATAATGCTTACTGTCTTAAGCAGGTATATATATATATATATATATATATATATATATATATATATATATATATATATATATATATATATATATATATATATATATATTTCAATAAAGTTTTAATAAGATACAAAATTCCTCACATTGTAAGGTCAGTGTTTTTTTTTTCTCAGAAAAATCGGCCCTCTCATTTGGATCCGAAGAGAAACACTGGCACCTAGAGCAGATGGTTATGCCCATTCATTTAGGTCAGTCCGCCAGTAATTAACAAATAAGAATCCCGTTAGTGGAGAAACGGTAATGCTAAAGGCACACAGAAACTCAAGAGATTAATTGATCTGTACATTTCGACCTCCTCCTGGGATCCTCTTAAGCAGATGATCCCAGAAACTAAAATTTACAGATCAATTAATCTCCTGATGTTGTGTCCATGTGGGTTATTACTGAGCACTGACACGTGTTCATTCCACTTTATTTATATTATATTTACCTTGGGTTGATTTCAAGTGTCCCAGACCAGGCCATAATAAATAAATATGGTTACATAACAATAGTTAAGAATAGTACATTTGGGTAAGTTGAACTATTTATGTGATAATGACAATGACTAGATTATGAGTGTCAAAATGGTATATAATACCGACAGGTTGGTAAGACACATAGGCAACAGTCAGGCATCTTTAATCCGAAACGTTTCGCCTACACAGTAGCCTTCTTCAATCGAGAACAGAAAGTAGGTTGGAAGTGTGGAGATGTGAAGACGATGTAATCAGTCCATCACCCTTGAAGTTTTGAGGTGGTCAGTCTATGGAACAATACTCTTCTCCAGACTGAGGGACTGACCACCTCAAAACTTCAAGGGTGATGGACTGATTACATCGTCTTCAAATATCTTCTGCTTCTATCAACTTTTCTGTACTCGACTGAAGAAGCCTACTGTGTAGGCGAAACGTTTCGAAATAAAGATACCTAACTGTTGCATATGTGTCTTACCTGTACATATACTGCTATGTATGATATTGTATGTAACTGTATTTACGTGTACCTGTACCTGAATAAACTTACACCTCTCGACTATTCATGAACGCCCACATTTATTACTTTGAAATACGAATCCTGTTTGTGTTAAGCGCATTTAATAGCCATTACACTACGAAAACCTCTTCTTATATCCTTATACTTTGCATGAAAATATATAAATTGACTATTATTTTACATTTTATGCAATTACTCTTTTATAATTTAAATTACTTAAATAAAGCTTTCTTTGTTTCCAGACTAGAGCCCTTAAACGGAAGCTTAACACCTACATCAAATTTCTAATCGTCAGACACCCATACCAACGTCTCCTCTCCGCATATAGAGACAAGTTGGAAGGGACAGGAGAGGAATTTTATATTAAAAACTATGCCTATGATATTGCTAAAACTTATCGCCAAGATGGCGGTGATACAAACATTTCTAAGCCCGGCAACGGCCTTACGTTCTCAGAGTTCGTCAGTTATGTAAGTGATCGTCCTAAAGATGGCTTTGATGAACACTGGAGACCATATACCCAATTATGTTTCCCGTGTGACATACATTATGACGTCATTGGCAAGTATGAGACACTAGTCAAGGACTCTGAATACTTCTTGAGACTAATTGGAGCTCCAGAGGATCTGCACTTTCCCACTTTTGTCCCAAGCAACACTTCAGCACTTCTGGAAGCCTACATGGCAAGCCTCTCTCAAAAACAGCGCGAGAGCCTCCGCACTATATACAGAAAAGACTTCCAGATGTTTAACTATGAAGAAGAAATATAAATAAATATGCATTTCAAAAACCCAAATGAAGAAGCTAAAACGCAGATACAAAGAAGACTGTTTATTTCAATCCCATATTGAGGCTCTTCTGTTTAAAGATGAAATATTCAGTGCTCGTCTTTTATTGTAGTTTATTGTTCATGTACTTCATTGATGGTAATGTTCAGCGTTCATTACACTTTTATGTTTGGATTTACATATACATAACCTTAAATTAAGGAGTGCCATCCCTTATCAGGAGAGCAGAATTAATGAAGATATTTTCACACTCTAAGTAACCCATAAAATAATCTGCACAGTTATAATGCTGTGATAAAAAAAAAACTCCTAAACATAGATATTTAACCCAGTTATTCTAATCTGTAATTACTTCTACTTATAATTTAATTAAATTTTACCTTATCTGACTGTTTTAATTAAGTATTCCTGAAGAGTTACCTTTAAGAGTTTGCCTGATTTTTTACCGTCCTCTAACTTTATTTTGCTCGCAACAACAAACCGCTTAACACATCGGTCGATTCCCACCAAGGCAGAGTGGCCCGAAAAAGAAAAACTTTCATCATCATTCACTCCATCACTGTCTTGCCAGAGGGTGCTTTACACTACAGTTATAAAACTGCAACATTAACACCCCTCCTTCAGAGTGTAGACACTGTACTTCCCATCTCCAGGACTCAAGTCCGGCCTGCCGGTTTCCCTGAATCCCTTCATAAATGTTACTTTGCTCACACTCCAACAGCACGTCAAGTATTAAAAACCATTTGTCTCCATTCACTCCTATCAAATACGCTCACGCACGCTTGCTGGAAGTCCAAGCCCCTCGCACACAAAACCTCCTTTACCCCCTCCCTCCAACCTTTCCTAGGCCGACCCCTACCCCTCCTTCCCTCCACTACAGATTTATACACTCTCGAAGTCATTCTGTTTTGTTCCATTCTCTCTACATGTCCGAACCACCTCAACAACCCCTCCTCAGCCCTCTGGATAATAGTTTTGGTAATCCCACACCTTCTCCTAATTTCCAAACTACGAATTCTCTGCATTATATTCACACCACACATTGCCCTCAGACATGACATCTCCACTGCCTCCAGCCTTCTCCTCGTTGCAACATTCATCACCCATGCTTCACACCCATACAAGAGTGTTGGTACAACTATACTCTCATACATTCCCCTCTTTGCTTCCAAGGACAAAGTTCTTTGTCTCCACAGACTCCTAAGTGCACCACTCACCCTTTTCCCCTCATCAATTCTATGATTCACCTCATCCTTCATAGACCCATCTGCTGACACGTCCACTCCTAAATATCTGAATACATTCACCTCCTCCATACTCTCTCCCTCCAATCTGATATCCAATCTTTCATCACCTAATCTTTTTGTTATCCTCATAACCTTACTCTTTCCTATATTCACTTTTAATTTTCTTCTTTTACATACCCTACCAAATTCATCCACCAACCTCTGCAACTTCTCTTCAGAATCTCCCAAAAGCACAGTGTCATCAGCAAAGAGCAACTGTGACAACTCCCACTTTGTGTTTGATTCTTTATCTTTTAACTCCACACCTCTTGCCAAGACCCTCGCATTCACTTCTCTTACAACCCCATCTATAAATATATTGAACAACCACGGTGACATCACACATCCTTGTCTAAGGCCTACTTTTACTGGGAAATAATCTCCCTCTCTCCTACATACTCTAACCTGAGCCTCACTATCCTCGTAAAAACTCTTCACTGCTTTCAGTAACCTACCTCCTATACCATACACCTGCAACATCTGCCACATTGCCCCCCTATCCACCCTGTCATACGCCTTTTCCAAATCCATAAATGCCACAAAAACCTCTTTACCCTTATCTAAATACTGTTCACCTATATGTTTCACTGTAAACACTTGGTCTACACACCCTCTACCTTTCCTAAAGCCTCCTTGTTCATCTGCTATCCTACTCTCTATCTTATTCTTAATTCTTTCAATAACAACTCTACCATACACTTTACCAGGTATACTCAACAGAGAATAGTCCGTCAAGATGATAAGAACGCAGGTCTTTCACCACTGCAAAGATATGAGGTAGTTGCCTGGGGTTGACTACACTTAGGTATGCTGATAAAATGGTGACGTTCCAGAACTTAGGTAAAGTTCGTTTCCTTCAACACTGTTTCTTTGGTTGCCAGATGACCCGAGCTGACAGTCCAAGCTAGAAACAGACAAAGGTTACCCACTGCCTAAGAAATCACTCTCCATGATAAGTAAAGTATTTAAAAAACATGGTGATTATCTAAAAGCACATGGTTAAAAGTGAAGCTTTTAACCAATATATCCATTAAAAACAGGAGCAGAGGCTTTTACTTACAGTTGTGTTGGGAGTTGTGAGTCAAGTGATTATCATTTGGTCGGAGCCCCACACGTCACCTTTCCGGGTGGAAAAAGGGGGAGGGATAGCAGGAGCTACACACTGACCCTACCTTAACAAGCAGACTGGCAATCAAACTATCATCACCACATACTCGCTTGCTACTCCTATCTGTTTAACTTTTCCTTCACACCCTTCCTCACTCCTACAAGATGTTATTCCTCCTTGCCCTATACACGAAATCACAGCTTCCCTTTCTTCATCAACATTTAACAATTCCTCAAAATATTCCCTCCATGTTCCCAATACCTCTAACTCTTCATTTAATAACTCTCCTCTCCCATTTTTAACTGTCAAATCCATTTGTTCCCTAGGCTTCCTCAACTTGTTAATCTCACTCCAAAACTTTTTCTTATTTTCAACAAAATTTGTTGATAACATCTCACCCACTCTCTCATTTGCTCTCTTTTTACATTGCTTCACCACTTTCTGACCCTCTCTTTTTCTCTCCATATACTCTTCCCTCCTTGTATCACTTCTATTTTGTAAAAACCGCGTATTATTATTATTATTATTATTATTATTATTATTATTATTATTATTATTATTATTATTATAAGACTAAGCAATAAATTGACAAGAGTCAGTCATACCCCAGAAGGCCGCTCAGATGAAAATTCACACACATACGAACTATTAAACCTCTGCACCTCATCTACATAAACAACGATGATCTGATATGTAATGTAACCGTATCAAAGACAACACACTCAGATCACATCATAACAGAGGTACAGACATGCATGCACAGGGCTCCTGACCAGCAAAATGTGATCAGTCATGAGGGTGTCTTCACAAAATTCAATTTCAATAACAAAAATATACAATGGGAACAAGTCAAACATGTTCTAATGAAACAAGCTGGGAAGATATCCTGAACAACATTGATTCGAACCCATGCCTAGAAAAAATAAACTCTCTGGTTCTTGAGGTATGCTCAAGGCACATTCCATTAAGAAAAAGGAGATGTAAACTAGAAAGAGAGATGCTCCCTATACAGACGAAGGCGAAGAGTAACAGAGCTGCTGAGAGGGGCCAATATATCTGAAATACGAAGGGAGGCACTAGTTAATGAAATTGCAAATATCGAACTTAAGCTGATGGATATTTACAAGAGACAAGAATTGCAGTAAGAACTAAAGCCCATAAAGGAAATTGAAAAAAAAAATACTTCTCTTAGGTCAAATCTAAGGAAAAAACAACATCCAGTATTGGGCCCCTGCTTAGGCAAGATGGGACATACACAGATGACAGCCAGGAAATGAGTGAAATACTAAAGTCTGTGAGCCACTGCCCAGACTAAGGGTCGACAATCCAAATGAATTCTTAATGAACAAAACCCAAAATTTGATCATCTCAAAAATCTCGGATATTATTCTAACTCCACAAGACTCTGAATAGGCAATTAATGACATGCCCTCTGCCCCAGACCCAGACTCATGAAACTCCATGTTCATCAAGAATTGCAAGAAGCCCCCATCGCGTGCAGTCAGCATTTTATGGAGAAGGAGCATGGACACAGGGGTCATCCCACACACGCTAAAAACAACAGACATAGTCCCACTCCACAAAGGTGGCAGTAAAGCAACTGCAGAGAACTACAGACCGATAGCACTAACATCCCATATCATAAAAATCTTGGAGAGGGTTCTAAGAAGCAAGATCACCAACCACCTAGATACTCACCAATTACACAACCCAGGGCAACACGGGTTTAGAGCAGGTCGCTCCTGCCTGTCCCAGCTACTGGACCACTGACAAGGTCCTGGATGCTGTAGAGGATAAACAAAATACAGATGTATACACAGACTTTGCAAAAGCTTTCGACAAGTTTGACCATGGTGTAATAGCAAACAAAATGCATGATAAAGGGATAACGGAAAAAGCTGGTAGATGGATCTATAACTTCCTGACAAATAGAACACAAAGAGTAATAGTAAAAAGAGTAAAGTTCCAGGCAGCCACAGTACAAAGCTCTGTTCCACAAGGCACAGTACTCGCTCCCATTCTATTCCTCATCCTCATTTCTGACATAGACAGAGATGTAAGCCATAGCTCTGTGTCTTCCTTTGCGGATGACACCCGGATTACCATGGCAGTGACCTCCATCGAAGACACCACGAGACTCCAAGTGAACATCAACCAAATCTTCGAATGGGCCACTCAAAACAATATGAAGTTCAACGAGGAGAAATTTCAACTACTCAGATATGGGAACCAAATTCTAACCATACAATAGAGCGGAAAAGTAATGTGAAGGACCTGGGAGTGGTAATGTCAGAGGATCTCGCCTTCAAAGACCACAACAATGTATCTACCTTATCCACTAGGAAAATCATAGGATGGATAACGAGAACCTTCAAAACTAAGGACGCCAAGCCCATGATGATTCTCTTCAAATCGCTTGTTCTCTCTAGGCTGGAATACTGCTGTACACTAATGGCCCCCTTCAAGGCTGGCGACATTGCAGACCTGGAGAGTGTACAAAGAACTTTCACGGCACACATAAGTACGATAAGGCACCTAAACGCAGGCGAAAGATACATGATGATATACACTTGGAAGATACTGGATGGACTGGCACCAAACCTGCACACAAAAATCACTCCCTGTGAAAGTAAAAGACTCGGCAGGAAATGCAACATTTTCCCGATGGAAAGCAAGGGTGCCACAAGTACATTGAGAGACAACACAATAAGTGTCCGGGGCCCAAGACTGTTCAGTTGCCTCCCAGCATACATAAGGGGGATTACCAATGGACCCCTGGCTGTCTTCAGGAAGGCACTGAACAGGCAACTAAAGTCAGTACCTGACCAACCGGGCTGTGGTTCGTACGTCAACTTGCGTGCGGCCAGCAGTAACAGCCTGGTTGTTCAGACCCTGATCAACCATGAGGCCTGGTCTCAAACCGGGTCACTGGCGTTGACCCACGTAACCCTCTCCAGGTAAACTCCCAATAAGTTTCCACACTATTTAAGATTGTAGTTAACTGCATGAGAAGTCTTACATAATTTGTAAATAGGCAAGTAAGCTTATTTAGGTACAGGTACACATAAGTACAATTATCATACATAGTAACATATGTGTATGTGGAAAATTTTTAATTTTCCGAAACTATAGCGCCTAATAGGTGTTTTATGTGCCGATATGAGTCAAAATGTATTTGAAAATATGGAGTAGAACCAAGAGTTCCCTTGGCGCATGCGCGGATGTGCGGGGGGGAGGGCGGATTGTTTTGAAGGTGGTGAGGAAGCTGGGAAAGCATGGAACCACGAAATTGGCATTCACGGCGGCCTAAGGATTAATATAGGCCTCATTTCATAATAGGAAGTGTCGTAACTGTTCCTGGTGGAGAGTGAGGGAACGTGATTTACGGGACCACGGTAATAGAGTGGTAAAATGAGTGAATAAGAGTAGGACCGGGTGACTGACGCGTCGTCATGGACTGTGTCCCGGGGAAAATTACCCTTGGTTTAATCATCACTCATCGGTCTCAGTTCTTAATGGAGTGACCTCTAGTTTGTATAATAGTTATGAGACGTTAAATCGTCTTGTGAATTGTAATGTAATTAATGATAATAACGCTAAGTTAAGAGAATGCGTGAAGTGAAATAAGTCGTTTTGCTCCGAGTGAACACGTTAGACCTCGTTGTTCCCGAGACGAGGAAAGTGAAGCTCCTTGAGTCACGACTTCTAAAGCGGGACAAACCGACGGATACCTCGTCCTGCTGGAATGAGAACCGTGTCGGTGTAGCAGGACATCGAAAATGAGATGGTGAATGGAAGAAATAAGGAGTATCAATCACCCACAGTTAAGTAACCCTTCTAGTTATAACAAACTTATGCTGGCCAGTTGTGTTATGTTGTAATTAGATAGGTTATGAGTGATCCAGCTACATCAAGTGACCACCAGAGAACATCTGGTAAGTGGTGGGATTATGTACAAATGTTTTCCTTGATGGATGTATCCAGGTGTATCCTACCCCCCCCCCTTCATTCAGCTAAACTAATATAATCTATACAGTCCACAATTAATTAGTAGCACCGTACTTGTGGGTGCTATCCAATCCATACTGGTCTCGGATAGATATGGATAAGATTGTGAGGTCGAGGGGACCACTTGCCGCGACCAGGGGTGGTTAAGTTTTCTCACATGTCTACACGGGGTGACTACGGTAAACAATATGATTGTCTCCCAATGAGATTACTGGTATGTATATAATGTTGAGGTACATACAGGTAAGCACCCTAGAAAATTTTCCATATCTGCCCGCTGGTCCTTCGTGAACCGGATGCAATCAGTGAAAAAATTAATTGAATTAATTACTTAATAATTAAGTGACTGATTGAAGGAAGTGGGTGTAGGGTGCACAAGTTTAATCGATCGTGTGATGGATGATAATTAGCCCAATAAATTGCTAGCACATGGGTGGCTAGGATTTATACAAGAGTAAAGTGCAAGAATTACTCTTATAAGGCGTCTACTTAAGTAGTATAATGGGTGATTATTAATTCCCTAACCATGGCTGGGTCTGAGGAAGTTAGTGCGACTGGCAAGTCCATGGATGCCAAAGCAAAGAAAGCGTCACTACAAGCTCGGAAGGGTCATGTTACTAAATCATACAAGAAGTGTATGGAGTTAATGAAACAAGAAACGGTAAACCCTGATGAATTAAAGCTACACCTAGATGCCTTAGGAAATAGACATGAGTCATATAGATTGTGGTTTAAAGACTATGAAAAAGAGCTGCTAGAGAATTGTGCAGATGATGCTGAAAGGGAGCGACTGCTGGATCAACATTATGAAGTGGAGGACAACATTGTGTCCTGCAAAACTAAGGCTTTGGAGAAGGTAAAGGGTGTAAACAATGTTGTTGGTCAACCTAGTAAGGAAAGTCAGAGGCATCTACCAAAACTCCCAGAATTATGTATGCCTGTGTTTAATCCGGGAGAACACTGGGAGGAGTTTTGGTCTATCTTTAAAGCAGTCGTACATGATAGGAGTGATCTTGCAAGTGTTACCAAATTATGCTATTTAAAGGGACAAGTAAGGGGAGATGCGCATGTTCTCATACAAGCATTCCCAAATGTAGATGACTCCTATAGTGAGGCAGTTGACTTGTTGGAGGTCACTTACGGTAACTTGGAGCAAAGTAGGCTGGACCTAGTAGCTAATTTGGCTAATTTGAAGACTCCAGATCACAACCGCAACAGCTTACAGCAATTTAGGATCAAACTAGAAAGCACTCTTAAGACCTTGAGTAATAAATATGATCTGGAGGGAGCAGAGTGGTTGTTGAGTGCCTTGATTCAGAATAAATTGAACCACAAGACCATAGAGTGGTTATCTAACAGATATCACAAGGGTTACTTCAGGTTGGAAGAAATAAGAGTGGGACTGCAAGAGCTAATTGTCCAACTGCAGACCAGCCAACCCATTACCTCTAGGAATACCACGTCTACAGACCCCAGTGCACCTGCCAAGTTCCACAAAGGGAAACCTTATCCTAATATCAATAATCCTAAGCCACCTACTACACGGGGTTACGTAGGCACGTATCAAGTGACAGGTGCCAGTTATAGTGGTTCTCCACCTCCAAGCAAGAGGAGGAAGTACCACAATAAGGGTAGCCCAGTTGATAAGAGGTCAGGCAAAGAAAGGAGAGATTGTATCTTCTGCAACGGTACTCATTTCTCTAAGAACTGTAATGCCTATAATTCATGGGATGTTAAAGTGGAAAGATTGGAAGAGCTTGCTAGATGTATCAGGTGTCTAGGAAATCATAATGTAAGGGATTGCCGTGCTAACTTGCACTATTGTTATCAGTGTAACAAGGGAAGACACCACATAGCTATGTGTAAGGGCAGATCTAATCGTAATGATGGTAACAATAGTACTGATAGTGATAATAACCCGGACACAACAGTAGCCCACGTAAAGATTGCAGCTAACGTCGGTAATGATGGCCTAGCTGAGGTAGCTTTGCCTGTGTTGGATGTGGTGATTAATGATAAACGGCGTAAATCCAAAACTGTAACAGCATTACTGGATCAGGGATCACAACGTACCTTCATAAAACGTAACTGCCTTAATGGGATGAAGGTACAAATGGGAGATCCTGCTATACTCAAGCTATCTGGCTTTCTCTCGAATAAGAAGGCCCAGTCATACGACACTGTTTATGTAACTGTCCGGCTGGGCAATGAGAGAAAACGTATTAATGCCGTAATTGTGGATAGGCTCCCAGAGAAAATATCTACAATAGGGCTTGGTAACGCTACTGAAAGGCTTTCGAGTAAGGTAGATTTGGCACCTTCTGGTATAAATAATGATTCGGTGGGGCCAATAGATATTTTGATAGGTAGTGACCATTATGCCACCTTTGTAAAGGGTATGACAAAGAAATGCGGAGTCACCCTTCTAAGGACCGCAGGAGGTCACGTGATGTATGGCAGGCTTCCTCGTACCGATAATGAATGACTGGAGGAATCCATAAATACAGTTACGGTGTGTCTTACTCATGAAGTATCACCCCAGTATAAATATACTTCAATAGAGGATGAAGTTGAACCTGTGTATAAATTATGGGAATTGGACAGCATAGGGATCAATGTAAATGAAGAAAGTCCAGATGATTCCTTTACTCAAGAACAATACCAGAAGGATGTTAAATTTGAATCTGGACAATACTGGGTGAGACTTCCGTGGAAGCTGAACCATCCAGACCTACCAACTAATTACCGGATGGCGTATGGACAATTAAAGGCTCAGCTCCACGAATTGAGCAAGACACCAGAACTGTTGACTGCTTACGATGATATAATTAATGAGCAGTTAAATAATAAATTCATAGAGGAGGTACCTCCCGAGCAAACCCAGATTTATGGTCACTATTTGCCACACCACGGAGTGAAGAAGGATTCTAAGACCACTCCTCTGAGGATTGTGTTTAATTGTAGTGCCAGGAGTAATAAAAGTGTACCTAGTTTGAATGACTGTTTGATGACAGGTCCGTCGTTGACGGAAAAACTGGGAGACATACTATTAAACTTCAGGGTTAAGAATTATGCCTTTACGGCAGACATAAGTAAAGCTTTCCTGAGAGTGGGTCTGCAGGAGGCTGACCGGGATTGCACTAGGTTCTTATGGCCCGAGAATCCTAGTGACCCACTTAGTCCCCTGAAGACTTTTCGCTTCAGGAGTGTATTGTTTGGTGCTACCTCCAGTCCGTTCCTACTCCAGGCAACGATAAATGCACACCTTAAGCGTACGGGTGGTCCACTGAGTGGAGTAATGGGTAAACAATTTTATGTGGACAATTTCCTGGGGGTGACGTCTACTGAAGAGGAACTAATGAGCATATACGCAGGGGCTAATGAAATAATGCAAGGTGCAAATATGCCCCTGAGGGAATGGAACAGTAATTCGTCCAGTTTAAGAGTTCAAATAAATAAAGACAACCCTGGAGTTGAAGTGTCCAAATATAGTAATGTGCTGGGACTGACTTGGGACACAGAGGGAGACTTGTTATCGTTAAAGTCTAATGACTACAGCATGCCCAATAAATTAACCAAGAGAGTCTTGCTTGCAGAAGTTTCAAAATGCTTCGATCCACTAGGCTTAGTGTCCCCACTTACCATAAGAGGAAAATTGTTGATACAAGAAGCATGGAAGCTTAAGTGTGCTTGGGATGAAACCCTACCTGAGGAATTTGTTGAAAGGTGGGAAGAACTAATAGGGGAATATGTAAAATTACCAATGTTGAAGTTCCCCCGTAATGTGGCCAGTCAAGATGGAGAAAATGTACTCCACATTTTTTGCGATGCTTCGAAATTAGCATATGGAGCAGTCGCTTACCTTCAATGTAATAGTGCCATTTCTCTTGTTATGTCTAAGGCTAAGGTGGCTCCAATCAAATCACGCACCTTACCTCAGTTGGAATTAACGGCCATTTATGTAGGTGTCAAATTAGCCAATTATATAAGAAATAAATTGCGAGAGATAAATATCAGCGACACCGTAATTTGGTCTGATAACGAGGTATCCTTACAATGGATTCGTAATGGTAACAGTAAGATTGTGTATGTACAAAACAGAGTCGCTGAAATCAATCAAATGCAGGAGAAATATAACAGTTTGGGTCAGCATATGTTAACCTTTAATCACATTCCTGGTGACGAGAACCCAGCTGACTTCTTGTCTCGAGGCTTGACTTATGAAAAATTTGTGAGTGCTTTATCGTGGTTTAAAGGGCCAAGTTGGCTGGTGGACAAAATTAACTGGCCGGTGCAAAAGGCACATATTGCTCCTGTCGAAATTACGGTGAGCACCGCTCCGGTCAGTAGTCCCTCCTTAGCCATTGATATGAACAGGTATTCTTCCTTACCTAAGCTGATTAGTGTGACCAGGTTAGTGTTTAAATTTATAAGTAAGATGAATATCTCACATAATTTTCCCCATCCCCTGAAATACTGGCTACAGAGGGTACAAGAAGAAACCTACAGGGATGAGATTAAATTCATGATGGACGGAAAAATTGTGAAAGGCTCAATAATAGAAAAGCTGGGGCTGTATTTAGAGGATGATGTAATTAGGTGCAGAGGCAGGTTACAAAATGCTGAATTGGGGGAATATGCTAAGCACCCTATCTTGCTGCCCAAAACTCATCACCTGACAACCTTGATTGTCTTTAATGCCCATAATAACGTGATGCACGGTGGGGTACAGGATACCTTAAACTGTATTCGGGAAACCTTCTGGATTCCACAAGGACGGCAAAGTGTAAAGGGGGTTATCAAGTCGTGTGTAATATGTCGCCGGGTGGATGCCAGAACCTACATGTACCCAGGTCCTCCACCATTGCCCAAGGAACGCGTGCAGTTGGTAAAACCATTTGATGTGACCGGAGTGGACTATAGTGGGCCAATCATTTTGACAGGTACTTCAGATGGTGTCCCCTTGAAGGTGTATGTATGTCTATTTACTTGTACAGCTACTAGGGCTGTTCATCTAGAAGTGGCTCAGGACTTGTCTGCAGAACAGTTCATACAGCTGTTCCGGAAATTTGCAGCTAGACGATCCTGTCCAAGATTGATGATCTCAGATAATGCCACCAATTTTGTAGCGGGTGCTCAACACTTGATGAAATTAAATAAGAGTGATGATGTACAGTCTTTGTTGACCCAGCGAGGGTGTGTCTGGAAATTTATTACTCCCAGAGCCCCTTGGCAGGGAGGACTGTACGAAAGAATGATAGGTACAGTGAAAAGATGTCTTCGTAAGGTGCTACACAGGAAGAGAATTGATTTGGAGGAGTTCCGGGCAGTGTTGGTGGAGGCAGAGAATCGAGTGAACAATCGCCCTCTGTCATACATGAGCGACACTCCTGACGCGGAGATACTGACTCCCTCTCACCTAATATGTGGACAAAGGTTAGAAGCTGCACCTATCTATAGAGATAATCCCGAGGGAAGTGATGAGGATTACAATAACGTGACTGTGTTGAGTGACAAGTTCAAGATGTTAAATAAGGTAATTATTCATTGGTCTGATGTGTGGCGTAAAGAATATCTTCTTACACTACGTGAACACTTTTATGGTGCGCCAGAGGCAGTAAACCGACAGAACATTCAACCAGGTGACATTGTGTTAATTGATACTGAACAACATCGAACATTGTGGCCTCTGGGCAAGGTAGTTACATTATACCCAGATGCACAAGGTGTTGTCAGAAACGTCAAAGTGTTGTGTCGTGGTCAGGAAAGTTTGCGTACCATTAATAAATTAATTCCCTTAGAATTAAATGGTGTTCAATCCAGTGCAGATGGAAACCTAAGGGAAAGTGACACGAGTGATATTGAAGACACTGACCGGGTAATGCAAGAAGAAACTGTAGTAAGACCCACTAGGAAAACAGCAGCGCAATCTAGAGAGGGCTGGAATCGTCTCCTGGAGGAAGACGCAATTTAAGTCGTCTAACAACGACTTCCGCCCGGCCGCAGTGTGGAAAATTTTTAATTTTCCGAAACTATAGCGCCTAATAGGTGTTTTATGTGCCGATATGAGTCAAAATGTATTTGAAAATAGAGTAGAACCAAGAGTTCCCTTTGCGCATGCGCGGATTGTTTTGTATGTGGTGAGGAAGCTGGGAAAGCATGGAACCACGAAATTGGCATTCACGGCGGCCTAAGGATTAATATAGGCCTCATTTCATAATAAGAAGTGTCGTAACTGTTCCTGGTGGAGAGTGAGGGAACATGATTTACGGGAACACGGTAATAGAGTGGTAAAATTAGTGAATAAGGGTAGGACCGGGTGCACTGCACGGTCCATGGTGTGTGTCCAGGGGAAAATACCCTTGTGTTAATCATCGCTCATCGGCCTCAGATCTTCATGGAGTGACCTCTAATTTGTATAATAGTTATGAGACGTTAAATCGTCTTGTGAATGGTAATGTAATCAGTGATAATAACATTAAGTTAAGAGAATGCGGGATGTGAAATAAGTCGCCTTGCTCCGAGTGAACACGTTAGACCTCTTGTTCCCGAGACGGGGAAAGTGAAGCTTATTGATCACGACTTCTAAACCGGGACAAACCGACGGATACCTCGTCCTGCCGGAATGAGAACCGTGTCGGTGTAGCAGGACATCGAAAATGAGATGGTGAATGGAAGAAATAAGGAGTATCAATCACCCACAGTTAAGTAACCCTTCTAGTTATAACAAACTTATGCTGGCCAGTTGTGTTATGTTGTAATTAGATAGGTTATGAGTGATCCAGCTACATCAAGTGACCACCAGAGAACATCTGGTAAGTGGTGGGATTATGTACAAATGTTTTCCTTGATGGATGTATCCAGGTGTATCCTACCCCCCCCCCCTTCATTCAGCTAAACTAATATAATCTATACAGTCCACAATTAATTAGTAGCACCGTACTTGTGGGTGCTATCCAATCCATACTGGTCTCGGATAGATATGGATAAGATTGTGAGGTCGAAGGGGCCACCTGTAGTGACCAGAGGTGGTTAAGTTTTCTCACATGTCTACACGGGGTGACTACGGTAAACAATATGGTTGTCTCCCAATGAGATTACTTGTATGTATATAATGTTGAGGTACATACAGATAAGCACCCTAGAAAATTTTCCATAAAAAGTCAAAGTGACTTATTTCCATTAGGGTCCTTGCTATGTCTAATTTTTAAGTAGCATGTAAGCCTTATGACTAGCTACCCGTAATGCATTGCAAAATTAGTGCTTTTTTGTACCTACTTTTTTACCGATTCATGTATATCTACTGCATTCCATGTTTGACTCGGCAATAAAAGTTATTCTTATTATTATTGCATTAGTTTACCCTAGATGTTGCTAACACACGAATGTACATTTTCTGTTCATTAAGTCATGACAGATCAGGAGTTTCTAAAGAGAACTGAAATTTATCATAAAATAATAGACTCCGAGAAAACAGAAAGACTTTCTTAAAATAAAAAGTCTCATTATTATTATTATAATCAAGGGGGAAGCGCTAAACCCGGAGGATTATACAGCTCCTGGGGCGGGGGATGTGGAAGGCATTCAGGCTTAATTCGGGGAACTGGAGCACAGATCCAATTCCCTAAATCAAGAGCCCCTCACCAACCTCAAGGAACCTTCCTTGAGGGGATAAAAAGTCTCACCAATCGTAGTTATACTTTGTTTAAAATTGATAATATTTATTTGATCACCATAACGTCCACTAGATAATGTGATGTTGCAATGAAATGTGAGAAATTTATTAGGATACACTAAAAACTCCAAATGTAAACTATGAACTACTCTTACATTCATAGTAAGTTTATTTAGGTATACATAAGTACAATTATCATACATAGTAACACATGTGTTAGGATCAATAAGGATTGAAATTGACGTGAAGTAATATTCTCTTTAACAATTATTGTTGATGGATCTATCAAACAAATATACATTACTTGTTGGTCAGAAAAACAATAAATAAAAATATTAATTACAACGAGACGTCAGTTTTACTGTACTGGGTTATCCTAGGTTATATTGGGTTATCCTAGGTTATATTGGGTTATTCTAGGTTATATTGGGTTATCCTAGGTTATATTGGGTTATCCTAGGTTATATTGGGTTATTCCAGGTTATATTGGGTTATTCCAGGTTATATTGGGTTATTCCAGGTTATATTGGGTTATCCTACGTTATATTGGGTTATTCTAGGTTATATTGGGTTATCCTAGGTTATATTGGGTTATTCCAGGTTATATTGGTTTATTCCAGGATATATTGGTTTATTCCAGGTTATATTGGTTTATTCCAGGTTATATTGGTTTATTCCAGGTTATATTGGGTTATTCCAGGTTATATTGGGTTATTCTACGTTATATTGGGATATCCTAGGTTATATTTATTTATTTATTTATTTATTTATTTAATGTCTTTGCAAACAGTACATTGAGATTGTGTATATACAATAGTGGGTTGCAATGCAAAGATAATAGAGGCTCTCTTTGCACTGTAACCCACTATTGTATATACACAATCTCAATGTACTGTTTGCAAAGACATTAAATAAATAAATAAATAAATAAATATAACCTAGGATATCCCAATATAACCTAGAATAACCCAATATAACCTAGGATATCCCAATATAACCTAGAATAACCCAATATAACCTAGGATAGCCCAATAAACCTAGGATAACCCAATATAACCTAGGATAACTCAATATAACCTAGGATAACCCAATATAACCTAGGATATCCCAATATAACCTGGAATAACCCAATATAACCTGGAATAACCCAATATAACCTGAAATAACCCAATATAACCTGGAATAACCCATTATAACCTGGAATAACCCAATATAACCTAGGATAACCCAATAGAACCTAGGATAACCCAATATAACCTAGGATAGCCCAATATAACCTAGGATAACCCAATATAACCTAGGATAACCCAATATAACCTAGGATAACCCAATATAACCTGGAATAACCCAATATAACCTGGAATAACCCAATATAACCTGGAATAACCCAATATAACCTGGAATAACCCAATATAACCTAGGATAACCCAATATAACCTAGGATAACCCAATATAACCTAGGATAACCCAATATAACCTAAGATAACCCAATATAACCTAGGATAACCCAATATAACCTAGGATAACCCAATATAACCTAGGATAACCCAATATAACCCAGGATATCCCAATATAACCTGGAATAACCTAATATAACCTGGAATAACCCAATATAACCTGGAATAACCCAATATAACCTGGAATAGCCCAATATAACCTGGAATAACCCAATATAACCTAGGATAACCCAATATAACCTAGGATAACCCAATACATTAAAACTGACGTCTCGTTGTAATTAATATTTTTATTTATTCTTTTTCTGACCAACCAGTAAAGTATATTTGATGGTTTATCCTAGCTTATATTGGGTTATTCCAGGTTATATTGGGCTATCCTATGTTATATTGGGTTATTCTAGGTTATATTGGGTTACCCTAGGTTATATTGGTTTATTCTAGGTTATACTGGGTTATCCTAGCTTATATTGGGTTATCCTAGCTTATATTATGTTATCCTAGCTTATATTTGGTTATCCTAGGTTATATTGGGTTATCCTAGGTTATATTGGGCTATCCTAGCTTATATTGGGCTATCCTAGCTTACATTTGGTTATCCTAGGTTATATTGGGTTCTCCTAGGTTATATTGGGTTGTCCTAGCTTATATTGATCTATCCTAGCTTATATTGGGCTATCCTAGCTTATATTTGGTTATCCTAGGTTATATTCGGTCATTCTAGGTTATATTGGGTTATCCTAGGTTTTATTGGGTTATCCTAGGTTTTGGAAATATAAACACACATGCAGTATAATGTGATCCTTTGTTGACAACGTTTCACCCACACAGTGGGCAGTGTGTGACTTGAAAAAGCCCACTGTGTGGGTGAAACGTTGTCAATAAAGGATCACATTATACTGCATATGTGTTTATATTTCCACTGTGTCGGTATTTGATACCATTTATATCCATCCTAGGTTTTATTGGGTTATCCTAGCTTATATTTGGTTATCCTAGTTTATGTTGGGTTAGGCCTATACCTCGACAACAACCTGAATTTCAGCACCCATATCCAACACATAACAAAAAAAGTATCCAAAACAGTTGGGATCCTCTCCAAGATACGATACTACGTACCGCAAACTGCCCTTCTCACACTATACCACTCACTTATTTATCCATACCTCTCCCCTCAAGGAAGGGTCCTTGATGTTGGTGAGGGGCTCTTGATTTAGGGAATTGGATCTGTGCTCTAGTTCCCCGAATTAAGCCTGAATGCCTTCCACATCCCCCCCCCTAGGCGCTGTAAAATCCTCCGGGTTTAGCGCTTCCCCCTTGATTATAATAATAATAATTATCCATACCTCACCTATGCTATCTGTGCTTGAGGTTCAACTGCAGCAACACACCTAAAGCCAATAATAACCCAACAAAAAGCCTTAGTTAGTTTAATATGTTTATTATGCACCCCATACCCATCCTGTGGGTGGTAGTCAAAAGATTACAGAGGTACATAATTGGTCCAGGGACTGGACTCCAAAGTTTTGATAGCTGAGCAAGTTACAGCTATCAAAACTTTGGAGTCCAGCCCCTGGACCAATAAATAATAATAACTAATTTCCATCCCGGGCAACACCCCCCCCCCCCTACTCTTCATAGATCTAAACTTACTCCCTGTTCAGTACATCCACACTTACTATTGTGCAATCTATATCTACAGGACCTTAAATTCCAATATTTACCTTGACCTAAAACACTTTCTTGATAGTTGTGACAGGACCCACAGGCATAACACCAGACACAAACATCTCTATGACATTCTCCGTGTCCGACTAAACCTTTATAAAAATTCAATGTATGTCAAAGGCCCTAAAATCTGGAACACCCTACCTGAGAACTCTAGAACTGCAGACACATTCATCACCTTCAAAACTACCGTTAGAAAACATCTAATCTCCCTGGTACATCCCGTCAACTAACTACATAAAAACCACCTGGTGGTTCACACTTATACAGAAATACGTATCTTAATCTTAAAATAATGATTCCTATGTACTGTGCCAAAACAAAAGCATTCACATTGCTAAACTCACAAACTAGTATTTAGTCACTTAGCCATAATACCAACTTACCTCATAATTTGTAATATTTTACAATTAACAATAAAACTAAGTATGCCCGAAATGCCTAGCCATGCTAAGCGTTCTAGTGGTACACTCTGTAATCACAATTTTACTACATGTAAACCAAACAATAACCAAATTTCTGTAAACTCAGCATTGTAATCCTTATAGAGAATAAACTTTGAATTTGAATTTGAATTTGAACTAGTCATAAGTTTGCCTGTGATACTCCAATATAGAAACTATGTACTGTGCCAAAACAAAAGCATTCACATTGCTAAACTCACAAACTAGTATTTAGTCACTTAGTATTTAGTCAACTTACTCCACAATTTGTAATAATTTAGGGTTAAGAATTAATCTAAGTTTGCCCGAAATGCCTAGCCATGCTAGGTGTTCTAGTGCCCCCCTCTGTAATTAGTATTTTATTACATGTAAACCACACAATAACCAAAATCTGTAAACCCCGCATTGTAATCCTTATCGAGAATAAACTTGATTGATTGATTGATTGATGCTAGATTATATTGGGTTATCCTAGGTAATATTCTATTTAATTTACTAAATAAAACCAATATATAACTCAGTATAAATATGAAGGTGTATATATGGCGAGAGATTAATGTAATCCATATTTTACTAATTAAAATATTCCTGTGTAGTGGTGGGAAAAGGTTACCGTGTGGCCTTATTGATCCTAGTGTAGCCAAAATACTTTAAAAAGCCTCGTTAACCAATCAACCAATATAAAAACTTCAAATTATGTATGAAACCTAAATAAAATCTTACTTATGAGCAAGTTCCTGAAAGAACCATGAGCGGCCGGGGTTGGTGGCGCGACCTTGTAATCTGGCTACTCGGAGGCCTGGGTCAGTGGATGCTTTGAGGCTAAGGTCACTGCTATAGGCATACCCACACTGAGTGGGCGGCCGCACTAAAGCTCGGCATCAATATGGCCATCCTCGGGGGAAATCGAGGGTGTCTAGCTTGTCTAAAAAATGGTAAATGAAAACATATAAAAAAAAAAATAAAATAAAATACCACTTGTGTGGAGAAGTAGTGAGTTCGAATCCTTGTGTGGGTGGATGTAGCAGCCTTGCCAATATAAGCAAACCTGGTCCTTTTTTTCAGCTTGCATTTTAAATTTAGCCTCATTGAATAATTCACTTATCGCTTAGAGGTAGTGTTTGGTTTAATACCCAGCGAAGAAAGATGTTTGGACACGCCTCCTTACGCCTTTTACCCTTACAGAAATTGTTTAAAGTTAGGAAGCTCTTTACTTTCACTTTAAGCAGATAGACCCCACTTTTAATTACTCAATGGATAAAAGTTAATTATACCTATAGCCGGTCCGCACACTATCTCCTTCGACAGACTTGTCTGAATATATTCCTCATATAGCCGTTGGATTAATAATATGAAGAGTGTAGCTCTTCTAGTGTATTAATTACACTAAAAATGTACACACAAGCTTGAACCATATTCAAAGGATTTATTTATTTATTTATTTATTAACAATATGAGCACACATACAGAGGTACAAAAAAATACAGATAAGAGCAGCATGCCAAAGCCATTTATACTATGCATAGCATTACGGGCTGGCTTAAAATTAACTAAGCAATGATGAAATCAGTGATAATACATTATTGTAAACAGATAACTATAAAGCACAAATGAGTATTACAAAGACAGGTCATATGGTTGCATGCATTGTTGTACATTCAGTCGTGGATCATTAAAATTTAATTGCACTGGCATTAACTGATGTTCAATATATCTCTTAGTGTATGTAAAGTAAAAGGACACAAGTGCAACTAATGTGACATTTTACTGTGGCAACGTTTCGCTCTCCAGGAGCTTTGTCAAGCCGTTACAAACAGTACATGGACACAGAGGGTATATATAGGCTCAGAGTGAGGTGCAATACTAGTGGTAGTAGTAGTAGTAGTAGTAGTAGTAGTAGTGATATAAGTAGTAGTAGTAGTAATATAAGTAGTAGTAGTAGTAATATAAGTAGTAGTAGTAATACAATATGTTAGAACAATTAACTTGCACATGAGTAAAAGGAGATAAAAGCTATTACTTGTGAAACATAAAAATAGGTTAGACAAATATTTCTATTGGAGGCTGGATAGAAAAGGCCTGTTTCAGTGTTCATTCTCTGTAATGTGCTTGTGTAGTATTAACAGGAGAGACTATGTGATGGCAGGGTTTACTGTTTTCAGGAGGATTCTTGCTAAGACTTCAGAGATGGTGAAGCTGCCTTTGTTTTGTTTAATTGTATTAGAAACAGCTATTAATGAAGATTCAAGGCACTTGCGTCTGCGGAAATTAGTTTATTTGATCACTAGTTGGGCGTCCCTAAACTTCATGAGATGATTGGTGGAATTTCGGTGTTGTACACAGGCGTTGTTCAAGTTATCGTTCCTACATGTATAATTGTGTAAATGTGTTCATTGAGGCGGGTGTCGAGGTTTCTTGCTGTTTCACCTACATAAATCTTGTCGCAGCCTCCACAGGGTATAGTGTAAACCCCTGCATTGACTGGTTCGTGGTGCTTGGATTTTGTTCTGGTTAGATCCTTTATTGAAGTCCTGGAAGCGATGGCGACTCTGGTGTTAGCTTGTGAAAGTACTTTAGAAACGTTCAGTGCAATCTGGCTGTTGGGAAGAAT